>NW_015505760.1:487619-509622 GCF_001515645.1 Sinocyclocheilus grahami | reverse complement strand
TATATATATATATATATATATATATATATATATATATATATATATATATATATATATATAAAACAATTAAGCTGCAGTTTATTTAAAGATAGTACTCTCTTTATATATGATAGTATGATAGTTTGAGTTATGATAGCAGGCAAAAATAAAGCAGAACTAACAAACTCAAACATGTCAAAAGATATACTTACTTCAGACCAATAAATCCTCAGAGGGTCCAAATTCAAGCTTTCTGAGGTGGATTAAAAGATGTTCTGATTAATATCCCATGGATTACAAATCCGGAAAGTTGTCTGTACCAGAAAGTTTCGAAATCAAGTATGAAGCTCTAAATTAAATATCTGCATTAAGAAATACAACAAGAAATCATTGGTTTGTTTCAGTCTGAACAAGATCATAGCAAAGGAATGCCAGCTTTGGGGAAACCGATACAAACCAGTCAGAAAGCGCATCCGGGAAAACAGTTTTCCTTCCTTTGCTCGACTCGCAGGCAGCTTTTCTGCTCTCTGAACAATCACATGTTCCTCAAACAGGCTTTCTGTGTCAGGTCTCCATGACCGTCTTTACGAGCGGTGACTGTCCCGTGATTTTTTTGTGATAACAAAGGAAGGAGGTTCAAAGGTTAGCAGTAGTTTTCTTCTGTCTTCCATCCACAACCACATTCACACCGCCCCCTTCTTCACTTCTGCTGCAGACGTAGCGGTTTTGAACTTCCTCATGCGCTTAAGTTAACATGCACACAAAATGGGAATGGGGGCGAATGGGAACAGTGATAACAAAGCAAATGCGGTCCTTAAATTCACTGAGGTATTATACTTCGTAGTGTTATTAAAATATGGTTGTAATGAAAGTGCGTTTGCGCGATACAAGTTTTATTGTTTTCTCCATCTCCTCAGTAATTGTAAATCCTTGTGGAGACCTTTTTTGTGAAAACTGCTTCATAAAATAACGAAGTAATGATTTGAATAAAATCTAAAAGTCGTCTGTATTAAGGTTCACGCAAAATAAAATGCTTTAGGCTACTTAATTTCCTCACACCTGTTCAAACACGTTGGCCTAAATTACATTCTTTTCTGTGTAAAACACAAATAGCCTATAGCAATTTTAAATGTAAAGACGAAAAAGCAATCCTAAGTAGGCTATCCAGTAGGAATGGTGTAGCCTACTTACTTATTTTGCTAATCATAATACTAAAGGTGTTGTTTGTTTTATGTGGAACAGAAATTCCACATAAATTATAAAGCAAACAATTTTACATTGTTGCTTCTGGTATGTGTGGAATGGGGGAAGATGAAGCATCTTTCTGACCCAGTGGACAGATAATGTGGACCATGCGGAACCAGCAATGCCTATAAATATTAGAAATGAAAGTCTGGAGGGTATTTCATTGACACTTAATCTGGAGAAGGGTAAGAACACCATGTTCTGTAAGTATAGACTTATATTTAATAAACCTGTATTGATATTTAAAAAGAATATATTACTGCATTGCTTATTTTTCTACATGCATTTAAACATTTTACAGTGTTGAATGCAAACTAAATGGAAGCTTATGTTTGCTACATTTTATGTGTTTGTATTCTTGGACAAGATTAACACATTTCTCCATTTTCATGTAAAGAATATTAGATAGTCATGTCACAGCTGGTGTTTATCTTGGTGTTTCATGCGCTCACATTTCTTCAAATCTCAGTAAGTTTCACTAGAATTTCTACAGTATCTAGACATTACATAGAAAAACAGCCTATAGAAAAAGAGCCAAAAACAGAAGAATAATGCTGCCTTTGGTTTATTGAGGCAGAGGAAGAATGCCAAGTATCTGAAGTGTTGAAGCTGAAGGAAGAGATTCGTAAGCTGAATAATAAATTGCTGATTGGGGAATGGAAAGTTATGCATCTGCGTAATCACCGACGCTTCAAGCTGATTCCCAACCTGGAACTATCACTGGAACACAAGACGACCCCTGAAAACAACACTGAACCTTCACCCACCCTACCAAGTACTGGAGGCTCATTATTAGTTCATGACAAAGGTAATGTTTATACTTTTATAAGAAACCTGTGCACGTTGTTAAACCTTTTCATAATTTTATGATAACTGATTATGAACAAATTTTGAAATGTTTTAAAATCAGTTTTTTTTTAATCATATCTGGGGTCTCAAGTCTATTAAGTTTTTTATTTTATTGTATTTCTTGAATTTTAACTGTTATTGCTGGGGTTAAACTGAAATGCAAAAGGGAAAGAAAAGTACATTGTGATAAAACAGAGTTAAAACGTCAAAAAGAAAGTTGATCTCAAAATAGTTAAATCATTTTTTTTCCCTATAATTTATGTCTGTTAGATTGTTCGGAGTTATATGACAGACTAAAACCAGGGAGCGGATTCTACAGGATTAAACCCAAACTGTCAGTTGAACCATTCCTTGTGTACTGTGAGATGGAAGATGGTGGGGGCTGGACTGTGATTCAGAAACGGATCAATGGGAAAGTTGATTTTGACAGGTGAGTCTAAGTCTTTGTACTAATGAATATTTTTGCGGAAAGTTTATATTCTTACATTCAGACCCACATAAAGATCAGTATGATCAAATTGGCATTTCTATTCACAGAAAGTGGGAAGATTATAAAAATGGATTTGGTGATTTTCAGTCAAGCAAAGATGAATTCTGGCTTGGGAATGATCATATTCATGCCCTGCTCAATGATGGTAAGATTTGTATATAAGCTGATCACTCTGCTTTTCTGCTCTACAATAATACAATTAAAATCCTCTTTAGGTGAAAATGTGATGAAAATTGAACTGATGGACTGGAAAGGAGAGAGATCCTATGCCATGTACGACAACTTCAGAGTGTCAGATGAAAAAGTATGTTTTTTTTTTTTGGTTCCTACCTTTAACAATGTAATGTCTCCTATTCAATCAAATTCCTCTTTGCTCACATCATTCCTCATCTATCCTCAGGATAAGTACAGGCTGCACTACGGGATGTACAGTGGTCAGGCAGGAGATGCACTGTCCGGAGGGGCCAATATGGTGGAGCAGTGGTCAGCCTCTCATAACGGCATGCAATTCAGCACCCGGGACCAGGATCACGATCGCTACCTGCAAGGAAACTGTGCTGTTGAGAACAGGGGGGGCTGGTGGTATAACAGGTGATGCTGAGGGCTTTCTGAACTTTATGGGCATAGCTTTTTTGTACACTTAACACAGAATCTTATGTTACCTGTTGCTTACTTATAGGTGTCATGCTGCCAATCTTAATGGGAGATTTTACAGAGGTGGAGAGTACAAAGCCAAGCATGATAATGGTGTGGTCTGGGGCACCTGGAGAGGACTGTGGTACTCTCTCAGACACACAGCCATGAAGGTCCGGCCCAGCTCCTACATGGACAACTTAGGGAGTGGAGTAGGACCTATTGAGTAGCACAACAGTTGTGTATTTTACAGTGTATTAACTATAAGATTTACAAGGTATGTGCCAAAAATAAGAAAAGGATCTTGTAGGGACAAAAGAAAAGACTTATCTTGGTTAACTGAATAAATACATTGGCTTACATTACAATTACGATTTGATATTAAGTAAAATTATATGCTTATTATTTGTGTAAAATGGTAAATATACAACATTGCATGCAATAGCATACAGTATGCATACCATAATAAAGCAGCATCCAAACATACTGAAAGTCTTGATTGAGATTTTGTATCAAACTATTTTTTATCTTACATAGTGTATCTTTAACATGGTTGACAGTAAAACAAACATTCATTAAAGAAATGTGCTGTATGTATATTTTCACCTGTTCTCCAAAAACCTGAGAATTTTAATTTTCCAGTGTACAAACAAATCCAAATATGTACAAAATATTCTTGTGATATGGATACTGTATAAAGTCCATGACAGTGGTTTGCATAAGTTCAAAATGGCTTATCAAATTAATAGTCAAAACCCCATTAAAAAAAATTATTTATAAAAATAAAATTGATCATAGATTTCATTTCAAGGCTTGAAAACATTAATATAACACAAAGAGCTAACAAAATCTGATATGCACGTCCACATGGAGCAAAAATAACCTCCTACTATTAAAAACAAGTGCTTCATTCTATTAAGTCTTTTATTTTGAAGTTTGAGTTTGCTTCAGCAGAGTGTAGGAACCTCCCAGAAATGCAGGTTTGATCAGGTAAGTTTATGAATAGTCAGAACCTCTACTCCATCATCCTCACCCAAGTATCCAGAAATGTCCATCATGTGCTGCTCTGACTCTGTGAGACTATATGGGGAGTTGCTGTAGTCCGCAGAGAGAGGAAGGCTACGACAGCGTCCCCTGCGCTGCTCTGAGGTAGAAAATGTGGAACTGCGTTGCCTTTGGCAGGTTGATGAATTAGCCTCTCGTAGCTTCCTGGCTAGTATGTTCCTCTGGATGGGCGAAGGACCTCTTCTGCTCCAGTTTTGTTCTGCCCGTTCAGCTCGGTCCAGTGCCGAAGATGGGCTTCGAGCCACGCGATGAAGGTCTACCAAGGGCTCCTTTGTTGGTGTAACTGGAACTGAATCTTTCGAGTTTGACTGAGATGGGGGAGTGTCAACCCATGGTCTTCTCCTGTGGTCCACTGAGCTATCAGTTACTCTAGGACTGGAACAAGACCAGACCTCAAGTTCAGGAAGTGTATGCTCCCAGGGTCTGCTTCTACAGCTCCCCTCTGGTAGCTGGCGAGGAGTCACCTGGGTCATGCTTCTTTCTCGGTAGGGTCGGGGCGGGGGCAGCTGATTCTGGTTGTTCTCGTGGAAGCTTGACGTTCTCCTGAAGTTGGGATTCTTGGAGTATGGCACTCTACTGCGTTCTACCATCTCCACCCAGTCTGCTGTACGTTCAAGACGATGAGAGCTGGCACTGAATGAAGACTTCGGGGGACTCAGCAACAAGTCCACGTTTTGTCTTTCCGTTAAAGCATTGTTTTTGGGAGGCCACATGGGTTCTGGAAAGGGAGACCTTATGCGAAAGTGACTGCTGCTCGACTCTTCTGGGCTGTCAAGTTCTTGGGGCACTGGAGTTAGACCAGAAGGGGTTGAAGCCATTGCCTCTAGCATGGTGTCGTCGACTGGACTCTGGGACACATGGTAGACTTGAGTGGCCTCTTTTAAGCCCTTCTTCTTCATCTCTTTGAGCTGCTGTTGAGCCAAGTGGTAGCCAAAAATAGGTGGAAGGATTTTTTGTCCAGAAGGAGACATCCTCTCTGGGTCTTGAGAAAGAGGAAGTGGAAGGGACATGCTCTGTTGACGAGCCAACACACCTCGGTCCGAAGGTCCCTGCTTTGCAGGCAAGGTAAGTCCCTTCTGGAGGGGAGCTGCCTGGAGACTTTCTGAGAAACTGGGTCTCTGCATGCTGTGACCACAGATAGAAGCCTCATCAGAGTTCTTCCGACCGCTGGGAGAGTGCAGAGAGCCACGGCGCATGGAGCTGCACTTTGGAGCACGGCAGAGTTTTCTCCACACTGTGATAAAGATAGTGGCCAGGATCACAGCCAGGCACAGGGAGATCCCAGCCACTACCACTAGATTCCCAGTTAGGGGTGAGCTCACAGCTGGCGGAGGGGTGAGTGGTGGAGGTGGAAGCTCCTCTACATAAAGAAAAAACAGAATGGAGTTTATTCTGAAATAATTGGTTCTGAAAACAAAAAATTAATAAATAGATAAAAACAGTCAAATGCTTACCAGTGCAATCTTCCAGTGAACAGTGTGACTGCTCTCTAACCATGCCAGTGCATTGCATCCCACCACTAGAGGGCAGCAGACATTCACGAACACGCTCTCGCACCCCTTCTCCGCATGTCACACTACAACCACTCCATGGCTGCCATGGTCCCCACATTCCTTTAGAGCAATGATAGGTATCAGAGAGAAGAAATACATTAAAAAAAAAGAAGTAAATTTTGTCTCAAGAAAATGTAAATGATGCGTTCCTATCAAAATCCTTGCTAAGATGCCAAGGTGTTTCTAAGGCATTTTCAGAGTGTTCTGGGTAATTGTTAGCTGGTTGCAATACTATGTTTAATACTTAGGGTTAGAGGTTAGGGCAGGGGTGTCCAGTGCTGCTCCTGGAGGGCTACCTTCCTGCAGAGTTTAGCTCCAACTCTAACAGTTTCTAGTGATCCTGAAGACCTTGATTAGCTTGTTCAGGTAAATTTAATTAGGGTTGGGGTGAAACTTGGCTGGAAAGTGGCCCTTCAGGAGTAGGACTGGACACCCCTGGGTTAGGGGTTCAAATCACTAATCCTAAGTATAGACAACAGAAATAGTGATAAATGCCTTAGTATTCACCACTAGTTGGTGAAATTAGCAAATAAAAATAATTAGGAATATTTGCATTTAGGTTGCTTTAATCAACCTAGTGTGATTCTGTCAGGCCTAAAACAAAATTAAGAACAAATCAGTAGTGCTAATTCCAGATTAAATTACTTATTTTTTGTACATGCTCAACTGATAAAAGCAGACTCACTTGTATGTCTTTGCACAATCACACAGGTGTGGGCTAAACTGGGAGCCTTACTGTAGACGAGTGTGAAATGGAAGCAGTACTTTTTCTTGCCAGGGTCAAAGATGGAGCAGTTAAACTCAGTCTCATTCTCCCCTTGTGTGAGGAAATTGAAGGCCAGTTGAGAGGGAGCAGCCATGTCATTACTCTCTTCCTTATAAAGCAGAACTTTTCCATTTGTAACTGTACAGGGAGGAGCAATTCGACGAACAGAAATGGTTCCTTCACAGCCACTTTTGTAAATGTTATCCACAACAAGCTTGTAGGAGAAGATGCTGGACAGGTAAAGAGGACCAGAGGATTTGATGTCTTCCTGGATGTGAGGGGATTTTAGGGAAATCTGGATGAAGCCACGCTCTGTCAGAAGGGATGCACATGGCATCTCCAGATGCTGTGACCTAACTACTTTGATATTGTGTCTTATCCGGTTCTGCACCTTCTCAAAGGTGTTCCTCCCTACCTGGACTTGTTCCAGGTAGCTGACGTCAAGGAAGAGAGTTGAAGCTTTGCTGCTCGTACAAGGATGGAAGTTGTCATTAGTGTACACTCCAATCCTAAAGTCATTAGAGCTCCGGTTGTTGCTGCCACGATCCACAGCCAGGTGAAAGGTGGGCCAGTGCACATGCAGAACTGGACTCCACCACCAGATGGCACTCCTGTTAGACACACCAAGGTTGTGCTTCTGCTCCAGTCGGAATCTGAAATAACCTGCATACAGGAAGCAAGAGCAGTTGAACTCCAGTGACCCATCTGATTGGTTAAGGGGAAGCAACCTGGAGAGTACTGTAACATTCCTGTCGATGTCAATCAATGACACTGTCAGCCTGTGGTCGGTTAAGTTGCTTTCAGTGTTGTAATCCACAAACACACTGGCATTGCTCAAGGCAATGTGCATTGATGGCCAGAGATGGATACCAGCCATTGCTATACAAAAAAAGAAAATATAAATGAAAATCAATCAAGAGACCTAAAACTTTGGCAAAATTTGATGAACAGTTTGGATATTTGCCAACTTATTGTCATGAAGTTGGGTGTGTGGTTTCCTTTAGCTATAGATTCTGTGTGGTTGTTAGCATGTAGTTATACTGTTACAAGATTGTTCTGTGTGGTTTGTAGGTGGTATTTACTGGTCAAACACTAAATAGCCCACTCTCAAGTCTCTATGGTTGTGGTCCTCCTCTGGCTTAGTTGTTTTTGCCGCTCTTATTTTCTGCCAGTGAAAAACTAAGTCTGATTGCTAAAAATATTAGAAGACTGCCAACTACAGGCCTGGAAGAAATTTCACAGTATTTCTTCTCTTCTTTTTGGCTTTCCTGCTACTTTTATTGACAGTGACTGTCTGTTGGACAGAAAATAATACGGAGAAAAGGGAGGAACGTGATCTTTAGAATATGCAAACTCACCATTACCAGTATATGCACCACAGCCCATTGTGTCGGAGCACATGTGCCAACCACTAGGTCATGACTTCAACTAAATTGGTCAATTGTTTCATACCTAGATTAGACCTTAAGGTTTATCTCTAATATTACTGTAGATTTAAGGTTGTGCATTTGGAGCCATATGTAAATACTATACTACTTCGTTATACTTAATAATGCAACACTTGAAACATAAATTCTTACAGAATTTTTCAAGTTTAAGTTCTACTGCTGCACAGCACTGTTGTCTATTCCCGCAGTATAAGAACTTGAAAAGGCATTGTGATTTACAAATGCTGTGTGTGTGGGTCACTTCCTGCAGAAAAAACAAACACATCCAGGGGAAGAGAGCGCAGGAAAAGTCAGTGACCCTCCCTACATTTCCCTCTCCAACTGAACTCAATTTACCACGGTGCACTTGAAACTGACCTTCATTTAAACTCTATTTTGCATGAGAAGCAGAAAAGTTGGATTATATAACTGAACATTTGTGCCGTTGTCATGATTCCTACGGATGTAATGAGAACTAAATAGTTTTATTACACCTGTTGAATTGCAGGTTTGGAGTTCCTTTCCTTTCCAAAGTCACCTATGGTTTCCATGCTCGCGGCATTAAGGCATAATTTTCCATAAAGCTGCTTTGGCACACAAATAAAGTTGACTTGACTAAGTTCCAGGATAAACTGTTCTTTAAAATCTAAGGACATCTTCTCACCAAATCCCATCAGGAAGAGCAGCACAAATAGGGTCGCTGTAGGGAAGCCCTGTGTCATTCCGACTTCTGCGGCCTCTTATCTTTCTTTGTCCACATCACCCCAGTCCACTGTTATTCACTCTGTCCTGACACAGATCAAATTCAATAAGATACAAGATATGAATATGTTCATTCTCCATACCACACTTTTTGTTTTGGCAGTCACCTAACTCTTTCACTGGACTATCAATTGATAAGGTGGAAAAATGAATTTGAATATCTTCTTGATAATCTCACATTTTAACACATAGTATATAGACTATTCAGTACATACACATAATAGGCCACACTAACACTTAATAAAATACAGGCTACACACAATGGCTTTTGATTTTTATTTTTTTCTTGATGAATCCAAACATTACTGAGCAAGGTTTTTTTTGAGGCAGTTATGTGTATATATAATAACCTCTAATCTATAAAGAATATATATAATCACCTAACTCTTTCACTGGACTATCAATTGATAAGGTGGAAAAATGAATTTGAATATCTTCTTGATAATCTCACATTTTAACACATAGTATATAGACTATTCAGTACATACACATAATAGGCCACACTAACACTTAATAAAATACAGGCTACACACACAATGGCTTTTATTGATTTTTATTTTTTTCTTGATGAATCCAAACATTACTGAGCAAGGTTTTTTTTGAGGCAGTTATGTGTATATATAATAACCTCTAATCTATAAAGAATATATATAATCTCTATAGAGAATATATATTCTCTATATTCTCTATAGAGAATATAGAGAAAATCTAAATATACATTCTATATTAATATAATCGGTATTCATTATATTTGATCAAAAATATAGAATTATTACAAAATACTGTATATTATTCTATTATAAAATAAAATTCGGTATAATAAATGCATAAATAGTAATGTTATAATGTTGCTGGGGCACAATACTGATTTGAACACTCTAAACGTTCAAATTCCTATTACTTTATGTTGTAGACTTACTACTCATATTGTCCAGATATCTGTACTCTTGAACTTATACAAAATAAACTAAAAAAAAAACCTTGCATTACACTTCTTGCAGGTATAAACAAAACCTGTCGATATCCTACACTTAAATGCTCAAATTAAAGGTAAATAAAGCTATAGAGGTAGATGATAAAAGTATTTTACTTACATATGACATTGAGTCGGATGAATACCGTTATGTTCGTGTATCCTGGCCGGGCTGAAAGGCATCACGATACCGTGAGTTTAGTTTTTAAGCGTTAATGAATGAACGTCACGCTCTGAGGTACGCTCCAGACTGAGCTCCCTTGCTTCCTCTACCGGCGGTATTAGGGAAATTAAGTTAGCATGCGGTCTGGTCTCCACAAAAATCGATTTAGTATTCGAGTCTAGCCAACGAATTGTGAAGAACTGCATATTATACATTTTCAATGTGAATCCAAGGCTCTCTATAAATACAGCGTATTAGCTACTATATTTCATGTTACCAAACATAAATGTCAGAGGTTGGCGGTGAATCATCTGCTCAATAAATCTCCTCACAATGGGGAGGTCTGTCTCAAGATGAGCTTGGCATTTCAGGCAAAATTTTAAGTTCATTAATATATTAAACTATATTTAGGAACAGTCTACTCATTGTAATCGCAGTTGTCATTACTTGCTCACATGCTTCCATGGAAAGACCTTAGAAAAACAACATAATTCCTCAGTACTAGCAATTAGTGCCATAAAAGACAAACAACGCTGGTGAAGCATCTGATATAATACAGCAGAATGAAAAAACGCCAATGAAACGTGATAAGACACTAGAAATAATCGATAGATCAATGAACACATGAAATAAAACCCAAAGAGAGAAAATGTTTTTTTTTTAATATATATTTTTTTACACAACAGTCCAAAATAAGTATGGAAGAAGTTATGCTTCCTTAAGGGGAAAAGCAGATTGCTCTCAACAAAAGTGTCACTGAATTATTATTTTGATGTTTTGAATTTTCTGGTTAATCTGGCATTTTTTTTTTTATATTATAAATTTTCCTTACCTTCCTTCTCATGTGTTTACAACACAGTTTGATGCATAATGCACACATATTTTTATGGACAATCTGACAGCATTGAATATGCGCTGGAGTCACACACAATATCAACATAACTGATTTCAACAACGAACTTTGCCCTCTGCATCCTCGTAATCATTTCTGTCATCCCCTTTTCATTAGAGGCTGTGGAAATAACTAAACATGTTAGACACAGAAAAAAACTAAAACGGACAGATGCTGTAACGTACGTAAGTACCTTAACCATCATTCATGAAAGACCCTATTGAGAAACACAGTGGAAAGTAGGTGCCCACTTGTGTCCAGAGCGAGAGTTAATCAGTTATCAGTTCTGAGAGGGATCCGGGGCCAGCAGGAGCTGAGAGCCAGCCGGGTTCGATAACATATCGGCTTCATGCGTCAGAACAGGTTGGGATAAAAATGCAGACCTTCTACCGAATCGTCTTGGCACAAGTGACCCATTTTTTTCAGCTAGTAACAACCTGTAAAGGAGAGCAATACATCAAAATAGTGAGAAGACACTTGTGGGATGAATTATTGATGAAATAAGGAAAAGGATGTCTCCTGTACCTTTCTTTAGCAAGGAGAACTGACAGTCCCAACAACTTGGCAAACTCTTCGGCTGTGAGGGAGCCTTTATCAGACACCTGGGGGAGGAAAAAGAGAAGGAAAGCTCAATTAAACCAGATGGATGCCCACCAAAACCACCGCTCTGTGTTTGGGGGAATTGCCAAAGCTAAAAATATACAATACTATGTTTTGAGTAGATAAATGTGTCACAGTGAGTTTATAAAGCAAATTTCTCACACTAGAATTAAAAGGAAAAAAGTTGAAGAAATTATTATTTATAAGAACTAAATTATTTTTTTAATTTAATTTGACTTGTATTTATATCACTTAGTGCCGTGACTGCTGTCAAATGATTAATAGCATCCAAAATAAAAGCTTTTGTTTACATAATAAATGTTTGGGTACTGTGTATATTTATTATGTATTTACATGCATATATTTATATTATATATAAATATATTTAATATATAAACATAACATATTTTTCAGAAATATACACATGCATGTGTGTGTATTCATATATACATAATAAATATACACAGTACGCACATATATTATGTAACAAACTTTTATTTTGGATGCGATTAATCGCGATTCATCCTTTGACAGCACTAATATAAATATATATTAAATTCTATATAATCATAATAATTCTTCCAAACCATACGCAATTTAAAAAAATGACAATTACATTTTTTTTATATTTTGCAATGAGATTTTGTCATTTTTGGCATCACAATAACAACAATTTTGATGGAAAACGATTCTACAACATATCGGCTTCATGCGTCAGAACAGGTTGGGATAAAAATGCAGACCTTCTACCGAATCGTCTTGGCACAAGTGACCCATTTTTTTCAGCTAGTAACAACCTGTAAAGGAGAGCAATACATCAAAATAGTGAGAAGACACTTGTGGGATGAATTATTGATGAAATAAGGAAAAGGATGTCTCCTGTACCTTTCTTTAGCAAGGAGAACTGACAGTCCCAACAACTTGGCAAACTCTTCGGCTGTGAGGGAGTTAAAAAATTGACAATTTAAAAAAATGACAATTAAATTTTTTTTATATTTTGCAATGAGATTTTGTCATTTTTGGCATCACAATAACAACAATTTTGATGGAAAACGATTCTACAATGCAAAATATTTTAATGGTTCTAAAATTGGCTTTGTTTTGTATTTTAGTGTCAAATATGACCCATGTGCGATCTTGACTGGTTTCGTGAGATTCACCTACTGTACTGTATATACACCAAACTTAATGGCTGATTCACTATGAATAGAGCAATAATTGCCAACTCATGTCAAATGATCTTCAAATATTCTTGCTTTGTTTTTTTGAACATTCCTCTCCTTTACCACATCTGTCTTGGACTCTTCAGGGATGGACATTTCTAATCTGATACGCCTCTCCTTCCAGATCTTTAAACTAAAACACCACCCCCAGTCACATCTGCTAGCTGTGTCTTGTCCAAAAATACTTTGAAGGTGGTTCATTTCATGCAATTTCTAGGCGTATGAAACGGGAAACTTCTCTCACTCTCCTAACCACAACCATTTAATAGAAGAGGAAGAAATTGGCTGTACAAGTTTGTGGTTATAAATCTGATTCAATTTCCACTCTACGAACCTGTAATTAAACATGCCAGGAAGTTGCTGCATGATGTTTGAATGGCCACATAAGTGATTTCACAGATGGGGGAAAATGATGGCACGGCACTCACGTTATCTAGAGCTGAGGCAATCATTTCCTCTTCACTGTGGGACTGGAGCTGAACCACCATAACGCCGCTGTCAAATACTCGCAACCTGACAGGGAATGAAAATTATGTTTATGTTGCTGGTTGCTTAAGAACCCAACTGCTTCGTAATCTAACTGTATGCAACCTAATTGTGGTTTGTGAATCAAATGGTTGTTTTCTTTTGAAAGGTGGAAAATGCAGCCAACAGACAGAGGGTGGACATGGATCCTGAAAACAGGAAGTCTGCCAGGAAGTGGCTGACCGATCCCACGCTGACCTCCTTCAGCCTACAAAGACTGGCTTACACAGACACATCCACATTTGCTCACTTTTACTCACGCAAACACACACACAAATCAAAATGCTCACACCCTTACTGTAGAGGAAGCTTCAGTGATTCAAACATCTTGCAGGCATTGACTAAGTCCTCTGGAGAGAGAAGCTGTGAAGAAATTTGCGAGAAGATCCATCCAGAATGTTTTTCAAAACAAATTCACCATAGAACTACATAAATATTTATGTATATTAAAAAAAATAACCCTAAAGATATTTTCCTTACACTTTTTTTAATGTGTACACATTAAAAAGCTTTTAAATGTCATTATGATTCTTTTTTAAAGAAATACTTTTTTGGGGACTATACCACATGACATTTTAGAACCTGAAATAACATTGCTGTCAATATTCTGATAGATGCAAACCAAACCAATGCATCACACTCGCATTTAAAGTGAGCGCTTTCTCTCTACTCTCCAGATGGTTGTGCCATCATCAGCTTCACTCTTAATGCTGCTGGGAAGGAGATCAGAATCAGATCTGATTAACTCAATGACAAGACACACCGATGTGTCCAGCTTCATCATACCTCCATACCACGGGCTCTGTTCACCAAACAGTACACTTCAGTGAGGGCCATCATTCCTCCACGCTCCTATAGAGAGACAGAATAACAAAGAAAGATAATATCACCAAGTATGACAGAATGTATAGTCATCTGGGTATTATTGTAAATTAAACCCCAACAAGGTGATGATTTTCAGATAATGATCAGCTAACTAATCATAATGAATACACAGCAACTCACCCCCCCCCCCAAAAAAAATAAAAATCAACAAATAGATATGAAATATAGAAGAAACAGATGTGAAGACATACAAAACATGAAATTACCACACCTAAACATAACATGTTCATAAGTTTGCTGTTGGTAAGAATTTTTTTAATGATTTTAAAAGAAGTCTCTTATGCTAACCAAGGTTATAATTTAAAATAACTTTTTTTTATTCTAATGTATTTAAAAATGTAATTTATTCCTATGATGGTCTTCAGTCTTCAGTGTCTTTACTCATTTCTTCTTTTTATCAGGGTTGAAAACAGTTGTGCTGCTTTATATTTATGTGGAAACCGTGATACATTGTTTTAAGGATTCTTTGATGAACAAAATGTTCAAAAGAACAGCATTTACAAGAAATAGAAACCTTTTGTAGTATTATAAATGTATTGACTCCTAATTTCTTTCAATCAAAAATCTTGCTGACCCCAAACTTTTGAACAGTGGTGTATATATATGCATGTGGCCATGCAAAGCTGCTTGATGATAAGCACTAGAAATATATAAAACACACAGTTACCATCAGTGGGGCCTGCAGCATGTCTCCCAGCTGTTTGGCGAGTTGGATGTGGTATTGTGTGCCTGAGCCGTGTGTCTCTCTGGTCACTGGGGTGGCTATACCCATACTCAGCAAATAAGACTTGAAGCGGATTGTCTGTCGGATGGCACACAAAACAAACATTAAAAATTTAATTGCAGCTCTACACTAACTAAATATAAGAAAGAATGAGCAAGCCTGGTTGTTATAGGCTACTATCAATGCTGAGAAACTCCAATTTTAGCATGTGAACTTCAAAACAAAACACATCAACTCATTTTTAGATGCGGCAAAGTTTTTCCTCATCTGATAGTGGACTTCTGTAATAACTGGTAATTTTCTGTGCAATAAATATTTGTGTCTATTTGGATGCAATGCTGCATTTAAGAAACATGGTGGATCTCAATCCTGGCTGCTTTTCAGCTCAATTCTAGGTTCTATTTATGTCACTGTCTCATTTCCTTGCCCTCGATGTCCCTGTACAAAGTGTATGTTGTGAGCGACCGGGATTTCTGAGCTCTGTGTGGATTACACTGCCAATGTTTGCCAAGCTTTGGATTTATAGACACTCCACTGAGCCAGAGAGCGTGACACAAATGTACATAATCGAATGTACTGTTTTATTGAAGAGAGTAGGACTGGTATCTGAGCCTTTAGAAGCATATCTGTGCATATGGAGGTCAAATAAAACAAAACATTTAGCTATAACAATAAATATAACAGCTGTTATCGACATGTAATCTAAGAAAGCCTATTAACTTTAGCAGGATCAAAGCAGTAATTGACTTTGAGGAGGAAACAGCCTTATAAAAAGGCTCTTCTTACAAGTTCATATGTGTATACACTGCTATTTAAAATATTTGGGGCAGTAACTTTTTTTTTTTTTAAATCAATATTTTTATTCAGCAAGGATGCATTAAATTATTCAAAAGTGATAAAGACTTTTACACTGTTTAAAAAGATTTCCATTTCAAATAAATGCTGATCATTGGAACTTTCTAGTCATCAAAGAACACATCACAGTTTTCACAAAAAATATTAATCCGTAAAACTGTTATTAAAATTGATAATAATAAGAAATGTTTCTTCAGCAAATCCGCATATTAGAATGATTTCTAAAGAATCATGTGACACTAAAGACTGAACACTGAAACATTTGAAAATATATTCTAATTGAAAACAGTTCTTTTAAATTGTAATAATATTTCACAATATTACTGTTTTATCACATTGAAGGATTGCTCAACATAAGACACTTCTTTCAGAAGCATAAAAAAATCTTACTGCCCCAAACTTTTGAACAGTAATGTATAAAATCCAGTCTTTTAATTAATGATTGGCTAATGTCAAATATCTCAGCCAATCACATGATGAAACACTGGTGCTTCAGAAAACCAAGCACCTCAGGGTCTTTAAGCTCACCTCATCTTCTGTGATGTCACCCTGCTTGTCTTTTGTTGTCAATGGATTTAGAGACCGCCACCATCTCTTTGGCCTGCAGGGAAAGATATAGATTAGCTGAATCAAGACCAACAAACTTGACCATGGCTGTATTGTGCAGGATAACAGGCCGACCCACAGACCTACTGAGTAACTGACATTTTCCATCAGTTTACTGAGATCCTCAAAGGCCTGAAAGAAAAGAGAGATGTTAGAATAAAAACATGAAAGAAATGACATCAAAACACCTCTTTATCAAGGGCCGAAATCACCTGTAAATCACTGGGTGTACCCACACCTAACAGGATATCCCACCGCTGTACCCTCTCTTTTTATCTTCCATTATAGCTGTGCCAGGAAGCTAATCAGAGCTATGAGGTCATCTGGCATTAAAAACAGGTTCCCACTTTCTATCAACATCAGGGGCCCCTTAAAAGGGGGCCATGGCGCCCACAGCTTTCCCGATTATCTCAGGCTGGTATCCCAGTGCTGTATGTTAGATATGACTACCTGTCAGTCTGTTTCTCTTTCTTACCTCAGAAATGTTTTTAATCGGTCTCTTTTCTTTTCTCTTCCAACTTCCGTTCAATCCCCACAATCCCCACTGCGCGTGTTCTTCCTGCCTACAGGACCACAGAGAGCAGGAGAGAAAAAAATGAGCCTCGCTCTTTGTTAAACATGCACACGCACAAACAATAACTCAAAAAACATGCAACCAAATAACAAAGGAACAGGAAGGAAAGGGTTTGCCCAGGGGTTACTGCTTCAGGGCCACGGCTTGTTCTTTACAAGATACAAACTTTAAAAAAAAAACAGCGATACAAATGTTGCAAGATATTTACAATATATAATAAATAAACATATCAAAGGTAAAACAACATTTTGTAAATATTTAAACAGCACAATATCACAAATGACAAATTGCAAATAACATTATTACAGTGCCACCTTGAGGATGTAATAGGGACATTCAAAACAGGCAATTCACAAAGATTTATTTTATTCTGAAGTGTCATCAGATCCCTAGAGTAGATAACTGACTAGCGGCCACCAGTATGAATATTTATTTAAAATAATTAATGTTATTTTCCAGTTAAGAACTGCTGACACAGTTGTATCTGGTGCTGATGCAACTTAAGTTATATATATATATGGTAAGAAAATAGCAATTTATTAAACTCAAATACATTAAATAAATCATGTCATTAATTGAAAACAATATCAATTGCTAATGCTTGCATTATTCAGCAATTCACAAAATAATAATAATTATTAAACATACATAGCTTTAAATATTTTAAATACATAAATTAAATATTAATATTAGATGAAAAATAACATTAGACATGTTGCTTTGGCAACTAACTGAAATAAATTGATGTTAAAGTACTAAAATAATTCTGACTTATTTCAGTGAAAATTTTAGTAAAATCACTAAAAGTAAAACTGACCTAATAAAAAAATAAAGCTAATTTAAAATTAAAGCCAATTAGAAATATTAAAATGAAACTAATTAAAATAATAAAAGTACGCAACACATCTAAAATTAAAATGGAATGTAAAAGTATAATAATAAAAGATATTTCAAAATATTAATAAATATAACAAAAATATACTAATAAACATACATATAAATACTAAAATAAAACTGGATAATCATAATAACTGTTCAATGCATAAATATATACAAAATAATAACATTTGCTATTATCTAAAAAAAAGCAATGAATTAAAACAAAACCCAGTTGTTAATATATTATTCAAAGTTTCAGTTTTAGCTAACCTTGGGTCCTATTCCTGTGGGGATGGGCTGTGAGACAGGTGTATTCTCCCATCGTTTCTGAGTCATCTCTTCAGTTAGACATCTGTAAAACTACACACCAAACACAGCACAAGTTCCCTTATTTACACCTTTCTAACACTTCTGCTCCGTTCATCGCTAAATGTCATGACTGCTTATAGTACATGCTTCAAACTGTATTAAGCCAGATTTAGTGGAGTAATAAGCTCTATGTACGTGGAAGCAGAATTAATCTATGCATCATCATCTCAGTTGAAATATTTGTGACATCACTCCTTAAGTAACTGACCTCAATCTGCCCATGTTCCTTGAAGGACAGCTTTATAAAAGAGTACTTGCTGTGCTGGTAGGGGCCTGGCTCCTTATTTTCCGGGGCTGGATGCAGGTGAATGACAATCTTGGCACTGCAGGGTTTGAAAGGTAACAGTTTATTTTAAAAATATAGATATTATTATGGCATGCTACAGATGCATTAGCAGTCACCTTTTTCCGATGCCAGCTGCTTGCTCCTCAAAGAATATGATCTGTGACAAGTGTATGCATATACAACATTCCTACAGAGAAAGAGAGATTTCAGGCATTGTTCTTTAATTAAAGCAAAAGGACATTTAAGAGTGAGAAAAAAAAAGTTCAACAGAAGTTAAGATATTGGACATGACTTTATGTAAGAGTAGGGTGACCATATTTTAGTTTTTCAAAAAAAGGACAGTGGGTGCGGGTGGGGCGGGGGGCAGAGGTGTGGTTAGTTGGTGGTTAAAGTAATTCCGAAAGCGCCCAAAGTAACGCAATCCCAATTATCAAAACTCAAAATGTCATTTCCAAACCCAAAATACATATTTTACAGTCACTGTTATGCAGATTGATCATAAACCTAGCTAAAAGGCTTCCTACCAGTGGCCCTCCTTCACAAAACTTAGCAACTAGCACAGTTTTATCATAGGTAGAATCAGGGCCGTAGCTGGGGTTTGTGGGGCCCCGGTGCAGGTTGTACCCATGGGCCCTGTTTGAAATCGTGTAAATAGCACAAATAAATAAATAGAACAAAGATAGAAATTAAACAATGTTAACCGAATAATCAAATGTAAAATAGCATTGCATAGTCTTCATTGTATAAATTAAATATAGATTAGGCTAGGTCTTGTTAAAACTAAAAATGTATTCAGTCAAGAGCAGTGAGTGATTTTCTTTCTTTTATTTTCTTGGATTAACATTAAGGACACCGACACAGCCGTGGGCCCCTATAGTTGTATTCGTCACCACCTTTCTACTAGCGACGGCCCTGGGTAGAACGCAAAATGTTTCAATACAAGCATTTCAGTCAAATGTAATTTATGCAACATTTCAAACCCACGGGGAAAATCAACGGAGATGCGGTGATGATGCTGTATGTGATGTTGCTGCATTTTAATGTTTTGTTAGTCTAGCCCACGAGACGTGCAGTTGCTGCATTATTCATTCAAAATATTAGAGAAATATAGAAGCTCAATGCGTAGAAAATGTTGAATAGGTTAAAACTGAAACCAAGCCATTCACGCAGAACGCAAATTCAGCGCATTTTTTTAGACGGACAAATATGACTGCTGCACTCGCGTCTCACCATGCAAAGTTAAAAGTTTAAACTTTTAGAAAACACGTCACAAATGTATGGATGTTTATTCCTTTTCACTGCGTCTCATATGTTTTTAAAGGCAATCTGTGTGAAACATACATATAAATACTAAAATAAAACTGGATAATCATAATAACTGTTCAATGCATAAATATATACAAAATAATAACATTTGCTATTATCTAAAAAAAAGCAATGAATTAAAACAAAACCCAGTTGTTAATATATTATTCAAAGTTTCAGTTTTAGCTAACCTTGGGTCCTATTCCTGTGGGGATGGGCTGTGAGACAGGTGTATTCTCCCATCGTTTCTGAGTCATCTCTTCAGTTAGACATCTGTAAAACTACACACCAAACACAGCACAAGTTCCCTTATTTACACCTTTCTAACACTTCTGCTCCGTTCATCGCTAAATGTCATGACTGCTTATAGTACATGCTTCAAACTGTATTAAGCCAGATTTAGTGGAGTAATAAGCTCTATGTACGTGGAAGCAGAATTAATCTATGCATCATCATCTCAGTTGAAATATTTGTGACATCACTCCTTAAGTAACTGACCTCAATCTGCCCATGTTCCTTGAAGGACAGCTTTATAAAAGAGTACTTGCTGTGCTGGTAGGGGCCTGGCTCCTTATTTTCCGGGGCTGGATGCAGGTGAATGACAATCTTGGCACTGCAGGGTTTGAAAGGTAACAGTTTATTTTAAAAATATAGATATTATTATGGCATGCTACAGATGCATTAGCAGTCACCTTTTTCCGATGCCAGCTGCTTGCTCCTCAAAGAATATGATCTGTGACAAGTGTATGCATATACAACATTCCTACAGAGAAAGAGAGATTTCAGGCATTGTTCTTTAATTAAAGCAAAAGGACATTTAAGAGTGAGAAAAAAAAAGTTCAACAGAAGTTAAGATATTGGACATGACTTTATGTAAGAGTAGGGTGACCATATTTTAGTTTTTCAAAAAAAGGACAGTGGGTGCGGGTGGGGCGGGGGGCAGAGGTGTGGTTAGTTGGTGGTTAAAGTAATGCCGAAAGCGCCCAAAGTAACGCAATCCCAATTATCAAAACTCAAAATGTCATTTCCAAACCTAAAATACATATTTTACAGTCACTGTTATGCAGATTGATCATAAACCTAGCTAAAAGGCTTCCTACCAGTGGCCCTCCTTCACAAAACTTAGCAACTAGCACAGTTTTATCATAGGTAGAATCAGGGCCGTAGCTGGGGTTTGTGGGGCCCCGGTGCAGGTTGTACCCATGGGCCCTGTTTGAAATCGTGTAAATAGCACAAATAAATAAATAGAACAAAGATAGAAATTAAACAATGTTAACCGAATAATCAAATGTAAAATAGCATTGCATAGTCTTCATTGTATAAATTAAATATAGATTAGGCTAGGTCTTGTTAAAACTAAAAATGTATTCAGTCAAGAGCAGTGAGTGATTTTCTTTCTTTTATTTTCTTGGATTAACATTAAGGACACCGACACAGCCGTGGGGTTGTATTCTTGTATTCGTCACCACCTTTCTACTAGCGACGGCCCTGGGTAGAACGCAAAATGTTTCAATACAAGCATTATGTAATTTAGTAATTTATGCAACATTTCAAACCCACGGGGAAAATCAACGGAGATGCGGTGATGATGCTGTATGTGATGTTGCTGCATTTTAATGTTTTGTTAGTCTAGCCCACGAGACGTGCAGTTGCTGCATTATTCATTCAAAATATTAGAGAAATATAGAAGCTCAATGCGTAGAAAATGTTGAATAGGTTAAAACTGAAACCAAGCCATTCACGCAGAACGCAAATTCAGCGCATTTTTTTAGACGGACAAATATGACTGCTGCACTCGCGTCTCACCATGCAAAGTTAAAAGTTTAAACTTTTAGAAAACACGTCACAAATGTATGGATGTTTATTCCTTTTCACTGCGTCTCATATGTTTTTAAAGGCAATCTGTGTGATGGCCGATTCGGCTCTTTGTATTAAGCAATTCATAAATACATGATGCTGTTCTGTACATAATTGTTTATGCAATTTACAAAATTATATTTGATTTATATGAGTTAATTTAGACGTAATGCACGTTTTTTTATAGACAGTTATTTCCTTGCGTTGACAATTTAATGTGCTGCATTATTTTGCTAATTGCGCCCTCGGGAAACAAGCCAAAAGTTTCCTTAAGACCTGTTTAATCGGCATATAAAACATTAGAAATTTTTATTTTGTGTTTGACTGTTAAAACAAAAAAATATGTTGTTGTTTGTCTCAATAAATTGGGTTAATTTAAAAATACAGTGGTTAAAATTTAAACATTTTTTCTATTGCTCTTTGTTTTAAAAAAAGGTTATAAAAAATGTCAATAATTATCGATACCGAACGATATGAAATATTATATCGTTGATACATTTTTTAGCTATATCGCCCAG
>NW_015505760.1:461020-482778 GCF_001515645.1 Sinocyclocheilus grahami | reverse complement strand
GGTGGGCGGCCTGGAGGCCTCTCAGGGCAGTCTAGTACGGGGTGGGAAGCTTCCAGGGCGGTACCACAGGGAGCGGTACCCCCCCCCCCCCCCCCCCCCCCAAAAAAAATAAAAATCAACAAATAGATATGAAATATAGAAGAAACAGATGTGAAGACATACAAAACATGAAATTACCACACCTAAACATAACATGTTCATAAGTTTGCTGTTGGTAAGAATTTTTTTAATGATTTTAAAAGAAGTCTCTTATGCTAACCAAGGTTATAATTTAAAATAACTTTTTTTTATTCTAATGTATTTAAAAATTTAATTTATTCCTATGATGGTCTTCAGTCTTCAGTGTCTTTACTCATTTCTTCTTTTTATCAGGGTTGAAAACAGTTGTGCTGCTTTATATTTATGTGGAAACCGTGATACATTGTTTTAAGGATTCTTTGATGAACAAAATGTTCAAAAGAACAGCATTTACAAGAAATAGAAACCTTTTGTAGTATTATAAATGTATTGACTCCTAATTTCTTTCAATCAAAAATCTTGCTGACCCCAAACTTTTGAACAGTGGTGTATATATATGCATGTGGCCATGCAAAGCTGCTTGATGATAAGCACTAGAAATATATAAAACACACAGTTACCATCAGTGGGGCCTGCAGCATGTCTCCCAGCTGTTTGGCGAGTTGGATGTGGTATTGTGTGCCTGAGCCGTGTGTCTCTCTGGTCACTGGGGTGGCTATACCCATACTCAGCAAATAAGACTTGAAGCGGATTGTCTGTCGGATGGCACACAAAACAAACATTAAAAATTTAATTGCAGCTCTACACTAACTAAATATAAGAAAGAATGAGCAAGCCTGGTTGTTATAGGCTACTATCAATGCTGAGAAACTCCAATTTTAGCATGTGAACTTCAAAACAAAACACATCAACTCATTTTTAGATGCGGCAAAGTTTTTCCTCATCTGATAGTGGACTTCTGTAATAACTGGTAATTTTCTGTGCAATAAATATTTGTGTCTATTTGGATGCAATGCTGCATTTAAGAAACATGGTGGATCTCAATCCTGGCTGCTTTTCAGCTCAATTCTAGGTTCTATTTATGTCACTGTCTCATTTCCTTGCCCTCGATGTCCCTGTACAAAGTGTATGTTGTGAGCGACCGGGATTTCTGAGCTCTGTGTGGATTACACTGCCAATGTTTGCCAAGCTTTGGATTTATAGACACTCCACTGAGCCAGAGAGCGTGACACAAATGTACATAATCGAATGTACTGTTTTATTGAAGAGAGTAGGACTGGTATCTGAGCCTTTAGAAGCATATCTGTGCATATGGAGGTCAAATAAAACAAAACATTTAGCTATAACAATAAATATAACAGCTGTTATCGACATGTAATCTAAGAAAGCCTATTAACTTTAGCAGGATCAAAGCAGTAATTGACTTTGAGGAGGAAACAGCCTTATAAAAAGGCTCTTCTTACAAGTTCATATGTGTATACACTGCTATTTAAAATATTTGGGGCAGTAACTTTTTTTTTTTTTAAATCAATATTTTTATTCAGCAAGGATGCATTAAATTATTCAAAAGTGATAAAGACTTTTACACTGTTTAAAAAGATTTCCATTTCAAATAAATGCTGATCATTGGAACTTTCTAGTCATCAAAGAACACATCACAGTTTTCACAAAAAATATTAATCCGTAAAACTGTTATTAAAATTGATAATAATAAGAAATGTTTCTTCAGCAAATCCGCATATTAGAATGATTTCTAAAGAATCATGTGACACTAAAGACTGAACACTGAAACATTTGAAAATATATTCTAATTGAAAACAGTTCTTTTAAATTGTAATAATATTTCACAATATTACTGTTTTATCACATTGAAGGATTGCTCAACATAAGACACTTCTTTCAGAAGCATAAAAAAATCTTACTGCCCCAAACTTTTGAACAGTAATGTATAAAATCCAGTCTTTTAATTAATGATTGGCTAATGTCAAATATCTCAGCCAATCACATGATGAAACACTGGTGCTTCAGAAAACCAAGCACCTCAGGGTCTTTAAGCTCACCTCATCTTCTGTGATGTCACCCTGCTTGTCTTTTGTTGTCAATGGATTTAGAGACCGCCACCATCTCTTTGGCCTGCAGGGAAAGATAGTGATTCGCTGAATCAAGACTGATAAAATTGATCACGGCTGTACTGTGCATAATAAGAGGCCGACCCACCAACCTACTGAGTGACTGACCTTTTCCATCAGTTTACTGAGATCCTCAAAGGCCTGAAAGAAAAGAGAGATGTTAGAATAAAAACATGAAAGAAATGACATCAAAACACCTCTTTATCAAGGGCCGAAATCACCTGTAAATCACTGGGTGTACCCACACCTAACAGGATATCCCACCGCTGTACCCTCTCTTTTTATCTTCCATTATAGCTGTGCCAGGAAGCTAATCAGAGCTATGAGGTCATCTGGCATTAAAAACAGGTTCCCACTTTCTATCAACATCAGGGGCCCCTTAAAAGGGGGCCATGGCGCCCACAGCTTTCCCGATTATCTCAGGCTGGTATCCCAGTGCTGTATGTTAGATATGACTACCTGTCAGTCTGTTTCTCTTTCTTACCTCAGAAATGTTTTTAATCGGTCTCTTTTCTTTTCTCTTCCAACTTCCGTTCAATCCCCACAATCCCCACTGCGCGTGTTCTTCCTGCCTACAGGACCACAGAGAGCAGGAGAGAAAAAAATGAGCCTCGCTCTTTGTTAAACATGCACACGCACAAACAATAACTCAAAAAACATGCAACCAAATAACAAAGGAACAGGAAGGAAAGGGTTTGCCCAGGGGTTACTGCTTCAGGGCCACGGCTTGTTCTTTACAAGATACAAACTTTAAAAAAAAAACAGCGATACAAATGTTGCAAGATATTTACAATATATAATAAATAAACATATCAAAGGTAAAACAACATTTTGTAAATATTTAAACAGCACAATATCACAAATGACAAATTGCAAATAACATTATTACAGTGCCACCTTGAGGATGTAATAGGGACATTCAAAACAGGCAATTCACAAAGATTTATTTTATTCTGAAGTGTCATCAGATCCCTAGAGTAGATAACTGACTAGCGGCCACCAGTATGAATATTTATTTAAAATAATTAATGTTATTTTCCAGTTAAGAACTGCTGACACAGTTGTATCTGGTGCTGATGCAACTTAAGTTATATATATATATGGTAAGAAAATAGCAATTTATTAAACTCAAATACATTAAATAAATCATGTCATTAATTGAAAACAATATCAATTGCTAATGCTTGCATTATTCAGCAATTCACAAAATAATAATTATTATTAAACATACATAGCTTTAAATATTTTAAATACATAAATTAAATATTAATATTAGATGAAAAATAACATTAGACATGTTGCTTTGGCAACTAACTGAAATAAATTGATGTTAAAGTACTAAAATAATTCTGACTTATTTCAGTGAAAATTTTAGTAAAATCACTAAAAGTAAAACTGACCTAATAAAAAAATAAAGCTAATTTAAAATTAAAGCCAATTAGAAATATTAAAATGAAACTAATTAAAATAATAAAAGTACGCAACACATCTAAAATTAAAATGGAATGTAAAAGTATAATAATAAAAGATATTTCAAAATATTAATAAATATAACAAAAATATACTAATAAACATACATATAAATACTAAAATAAAACTGGATAATCATAATAACTGTTCAATGCATAAATATATACAAAATAATAACATTTGCTATTATCTAAAAAAAAGCAATGAATTAAAACAAAACCCAGTTGTTAATATATTATTCAAAGTTTCAGTTTTAGCTAACCTTGGGTCCTATTCCTGTGGGGATGGGCTGTGAGACAGGTGTATTCTCCCATCGTTTCTGAGTCATCTCTTCAGTTAGACATCTGTAAAACTACACACCAAACACAGCACAAGTTCCCTTATTTACACCTTTCTAACACTTCTGCTCCGTTCATCGCTAAATGTCATGACTGCTTATAGTACATGCTTCAAACTGTATTAAGCCAGATTTAGTGGAGTAATAAGCTCTATGTACGTGGAAGCAGAATTAATCTATGCATCATCATCTCAGTTGAAATATTTGTGACATCACTCCTTAAGTAACTGACCTCAATCTGCCCATGTTCCTTGAAGGACAGCTTTATAAAAGAGTACTTGCTGTGCTGGTAGGGGCCTGGCTCCTTATTTTCCGGGGCTGGATGCAGGTGAATGACAATCTTGGCACTGCAGGGTTTGAAAGGTAACAGTTTATTTTAAAAATATAGATATTATTATGGCATGCTACAGATGCATTAGCAGTCACCTTTTTCCGATGCCAGCTGCTTGCTCCTCAAAGAATATGATCTGTGACAAGTGTATGCATATACAACATTCCTACAGAGAAAGAGAGATTTCAGGCATTGTTCTTTAATTAAAGCAAAAGGACATTTAAGAGTGAGAAAAAAAAAGTTCAACAGAAGTTAAGATATTGGACATGACTTTATGTAAGAGTAGGGTGACCATATTTTAGTTTTTCAAAAAAAGGACAGTGGGTGCGGGTGGGGCGGGGGGCAGAGGTGTGGTTAGTTGGTGGTTAAAGTAATGCCGAAAGCGCCCAAAGTAACGCAATCCCAATTATCAAAACTCAAAATGTCATTTCCAAACCTAAAATACATATTTTACAGTCACTGTTATGCAGATTGATCATAAACCTAGCTAAAAGGCTTCCTACCAGTGGCCCTCCTTCACAAAACTTAGCAACTAGCACAGTTTTATCATAGGTAGAATCAGGGCCGTAGCTGGGGTTTGTGGGGCCCCGGTGCAGGTTGTACCCATGGGCCCTGTTTGAAATCGTGTAAATAGCACAAATAAATAAATAGAACAAAGATAGAAATTAAACAATGTTAACCGAATAATCAAATGTAAAATAGCATTGCATAGTCTTCATTGTATAAATTAAATATAGATTAGGCTAGGTCTTGTTAAAACTAAAAATGTATTCAGTCAAGAGCAGTGAGTGATTTTCTTTCTTTTATTTTCTTGGATTAACATTAAGGACACCGACACAGCCGTGGGCCCCTATAGTTGTATTCGTCACCACCTTTCTACTAGCGACGGCCCTGGGTAGAACGCAAAATGTTTCAATACAAGCATTTCAGTCAAATGTAATTTATGCAACATTTCAAACCCACGGGGAAAATCAACGGAGATGCGGTGATGATGCTGTATGTGATGTTGCTGCATTTTAATGTTTTGTTAGTCTAGCCCACGAGACGTGCAGTTGCTGCATTATTCATTCAAAATATTAGAGAAATATAGAAGCTCAATGCGTAGAAAATGTTGAATAGGTTAAAACTGAAACCAAGCCATTCACGCAGAACGCAAATTCAGCGCATTTTTTTAGACGGACAAATATGACTGCTGCACTCGCGTCTCACCATGCAAAGTTAAAAGTTTAAACTTTTAGAAAACACGTCACAAATGTATGGATGTTTATTCCTTTTCACTGCGTCTCATATGTTTTTAAAGGCAATCTGTGTGATGGCCGATTCGGCTCTTTGTATTAAGCAATTCATAAATACATGATGCTGTTCTGTACATAATTGTTTATGCAATTTACAAAATTATATTTGATTTATATGAGTTAATTTAGACGTAATGCACGTTTTTTTATAGACAGTTATTTCCTTGCGTTGACAATTTAATGTGCTGCATTATTTTGCTAATTGCGCCCTCGGGAAACAAGCCAAAAGTTTCCTTAAGACCTGTTTAATCGGCATATAAAACATTAGAAATTTTTATTTTGTGTTTGACTGTTAAAACAAAAAAATATGTTGTTGTTTGTCTCAATAAATTGGGTTAATTTAAAAATACAGTGGTTAAAATTTAAACATTTTTTCTATTGCTCTTTGTTTTAAAAAAAGGTTATAAAAAATGTCAATAATTATCGATACCGAACGATATGAAATATTATATCGTTGATACATTTTTTAGCTATATCGCCCAGCCCTAAAATCAACCCATGGCAACAGTTTAAAAGTAGCCCAATTCCATGGAAAAAACGCAGACTTCCCTGCATCCAGCACGAGCTGCAGGAGTCAGATTTGACTGATCACGGGATGAGAGGAGAGATGACTGACAGACCATGCTGGAGGATTCGCTGCTCAACAGATCCTGAGCTCATTGCCAAATATCTGATCTTCCTTTACACAGAGTGCGCGTGATTGCAAGTGAAAGTGAACAGCGAGCGCTCATTCAAAAGAGATTTAAATACTCCGCATATTGATAGTGGCTCCCTGATGCGCGAAAATGATATGCAATATTAGAATGTTTGCGGGAGCACTGGACACAAAAAATCATGGGAGCGGGCGATAATGGTCAGAAATTCAGCGGGAGCGGTATTAAGAAAACAGTCCCTCGCAGGGTTTTAATACAAAAACGCACACAATGAATGGCAACAGTAGAAAGCCGAATCCCGGACATTTTGGGTGATTTAGAAATCCCGGCCGGACGCATTTTTTTAGGTCCAAAAAGAGGACATGTCCGGGAAAAAGAGGACATATGGTCACCCTATGTAAGAGCAGCAAAAGTTACTGAAGATGACATACATGACTCTTCTGGTCTCTCCAGAGAAGGCGATGGGTGCTGAGAAGAACGACTCCTGCATCAAGTTTAGCCTGTCAATATGGAAACAGGATAATATGGAGCATTATTATACACACTATCTATTCAAGTGATGCATAACTCATTATTATATTTTGTATTACCCCATTTCTAATTCTACAAATTCTTTCCAACAGCATTAATAAACAACATGTAAACGACATCATCTAAAATATACATGTGTTTAGCCGTAATGTTTACATCACTGTCAGGTCAGTATTTTCCACGATTGTAATTTCATAACTTTCAGTTGAATCCACACTATCTACGAATAAATACCTTGTCTTCCCCATCGTAAAGTCTCACTCCTCTTTGCTGAATTACTAACGTTTCGTTCATCTCAAGTAGCCCATTTGTCCAAACAAACCTGTCAATTTTTAACAAAATAATAAAAAAGTAAATAACAGAACTAGGGCATATTAAACGTGAAGCTGTTTACTTCCGCCTAGGTGTCCGGGAACGCGCCTGTTTGAAAAATACGAAAGTCCATTCAGAACTTCACTCTCCCCGCATTGCTTTTAATGCGTGTTATAGAAAGTCATAGAAATGAACTTAAAAGTATCCATGTTATTTACATTTTGTGCCACCCCCACCCTACCGAGCCACTCCCAATTTGGCAGGTACAACGTGCAGTTGCTAGCGCTGTGTGCTGCCTTTTACAGCTGTGACTGCAATGCTGTCTGTAGACGCTACCTCACCACAGCATGCTCTAAATCTGCCTGCAGCACCTATAGCATGCAATTTGATCATGCTTAAAACTCTCTCCGGGGTTTCTTTACTGATCTAAGAAATGAACTTAAAAGTATCCATGTTATTTACATTTCCCCCATTTATGAGAATTTGAAACCTACCTAATTTGTTTGTTATCTTTAAAAAGAATTGTCAGTATTTATGACAACTCGAAAACCTTAATATAAGTTAGTATTTGAATAATAAATTATAAATAGTTTAGAAAAATGCAATTTATTTCAAGATATAATGTCAACTTCTCATGAGGCGTATTTAGAAACAGACTCTTTCATATCGGGGTCCTGACAAAGGAAGTCGCACACGAACGGCAGCCTTTGGTTTCTTTGCGAAACCCCAATAAACAGCGACGATATATCAAAATAAACAAAACTACCGCGTGAACTATGATCTTCAGTCACTTCAGCGAAATTTGTAATTGTGCAAACATGATAAAAGACATGCATATATGTGAAGAATGGTGCATTTGAGGAGTGTGCGGATTTAGCACTGGACTATTGTTGTTCCTCATGTCATGCCAGCCTGAACTTAAAGAGACCACTAGCCTTCTGTTGTACCTGCTGAACCTTTCCGAAATGATTCTGGCTTCACTAAAAGGATAGATCATATGCAAAAAAATTGATGAATTCAAACATTAATGCTGTGAATAAATATAACAAGACTACTGCATGAAGTATCCCATCAGCAGGTGAATGAAGGGTCGTCATTGAGATGGTGTAGGAGGAATTGATAATCAATACAGTGATCAGAGCATCGACAGAGAAGATGGACAAGAAATCCTTTGATATCGTCTTGGACGAGATTAGAAAGGTATCATTTATATTTGCTGCATAATACAGGTTGTCTGTTCTGGAAATCAGTTTGGTTGATTATGGTTATTAAATAAGCAACAGAGGATAATATTAATACTGTAATTCTTGTTTGTTCTGAAGTGTGTTTTGACAGATCAGCGAATCAAAGCTATAGAGCAGGTTCATGGGTATTTCTCCAGTGAACAGGTATGCTGATATACTTACAGCAGAGAACTGTAATTCTGCGGTTATCTTACAACTACTTACCTGTCAAACTTCCTTCCTCAGGTGATTGACATTTTGAAATACTTTTCCTGGGCAGAGCCACAAGTAAAGGCAGTCAAAGCCCTGCAGCATGTAAGAATTCTGTTTCTTATTGATTTTATTCATCTACAGTCTTGTTAGTTGAGTGAAATGACTTAATTTAATTGCATAACATGTTTTTTTCCTCCAGAAAATGGTTGCAATTCCAACAACGAAGGTTGCAAACATCCTTAATTGTTTCACATTCTCAAAGGACAGAATTATTGTACTAGAACTCATAGCTCTGTAAGTTGCGCCCTACAGAAATTATGCACATCAGCAAATATCCAAACAAATTGAATATAATGTGACAAAGCAATATGTAATGTATACTTTACAGAAATATTTCTGATGCCCAAAATTACCGTCCCGTGGAGGATGCGTTCCGTACTCACCTCGCTGAGAGGAAGCGTGCAAGAAGAATCTTAGAGCAGGTCAAACTTACTCGTTCATGTGAATTTACAAACTGTACATCATGGCCAAGTGTAGGCTATATTGAATGAATGAGGATTTAAATGCAGTACATGTCTATAATTTGTTTAGGTGTGTAAGGTGGGATGTAAAGCTCCAGTGGCGATGATTTCATCCTGTGGGATGATCCCAGGCAACCCTTACCCCAAAGGCAAACCCAGCCAGGTCACTGGAACATTCCCTGTAAGTTCCTTCACTTAATAAATATATTAAATACCTTGTAAATGCATATTGTTTCATTTAGTTCTTTAAAATTAATTGTGGCTTTTATTGGAACTTTTAAGGGATTGCCTGCCAAAAAGGATGGAGATGATGCAACCCTGGATGGAAAGGGCATTGCTGCACGCATCCTTGGACCAAGCAAACCGGTATGTTTTAATGGACCGGTGCTACTGCCCAAACATATTTGTTCTTCGAATGTTTCTGACAGTTCATTAGTGGCTAAGAATTCCATCATGTGATCTTGAATAGTGAACAAATTTCTTATTACATCCATTTCTCTCTTTTTCCGCAAGTCACCATCAACGTACAATCCACACAGACCTGTGCCATACCCTATCCCGCCATGTAGGCCACATGCAACCATCGCTCCAAGTAAGACCCTTTTCCTTCCGATTAGAATAAAATGATCAAGAATAAATTGTATGGGTAATAATCTTCCTAATGTACAAGAAACAGTAGACCATGCATATGCCAGCAATGTGTCTGTGTGCAATATGAATGTTAATTTGGGGGACTGGATGCAGAATGTTCTTACCCTCTTCTCCGGATGCTGCCTAGGTGCGTACAACAATGCAGGTCTGGTGTCAGTGGGTGGGGTCATCACTGCCAGTGTGCCACCCCCACCCTACCGAGCCACTCCCAATTTGGCAGGTACAACGTGCAGTTGCTAGCGCTGTGTGCTGCCTTTTACAGCTGTGACTGCAATGCTGTCTGTAGACGCTACCTCACCACAGCATGCTCTAAATCTGCCTGCAGCACCTATAGCATGCAATTTGATCATGCTTAAAACTCTCTCCGGGGTTTCTTTACTGATCTAATATGGTAATTTCCGTATGCCACGACTTATTATAGAGAGCACAAATTCTAGAATGTGTATTATATTGGATTTTCCGGAGTCTAAGTGTGAATGTAATGTTCTAAAAAAAAGTTGTTACTTTAAGGCACTTGCAATAGAAGTAAACTACACTAATCACTTTCAAGTTTGAGAGCACAAATGTGCAGAAATTTCCCTCTACCCAGTCACATTCAGTTATCCGTAGTTACACACCCTCAGGGATGTCCTCTCTCACTCCTGGACGCTCTACTCCCAACATGCAAGGTGTTGGTGGATTACCAGTGCCACCTGCAGCTCCAAGTCCTAAGCCCTCTTCTGGACTGACCTCCCAGGCAACAATGAGTAGCCCTGCTTTGTTTAGCGAGCAAATTGCCAGCTCCATGGCCCGGCACGGCGGAGGTAGTGGAAGCAACAGTCCTGTTCCTTCCGCTTTCAAAGGTCCCTCCCGCTCGGGCACCCCTTCTCTTAGCTCTCTAGTAATGCCTAACTCTACTGTTCTTGCCCGACCCATGGGCATGGCCCATGGTTCTGCCTCGCCACAATCTTCTTTACCCAGCACTGCTGGTGTAGCTGAACTCCACAGTCTTTACTCTGCTCTGGGCTCTCAATCTGGAAGCAGCCCTACTCCTCATTTTCCAGCAATGTCTCCTTTCCCTGGAACCCAGTCCTCCATTTCCGCCCCATCCACTCCTACTCCTCCAGTCTCATCTGTATATTCTGGCCTGGCTCACTCAAGCACTCCCACACCCTCCCCCTTTGGCCTGGGATTGACCACAGCTCCCTCCATGTTCCCGGGTATTCCTCCTGGCCCAAACCCTGCTTTCCCAGGTTTTGGAGGCTCAGGGCCCACTGCAGCAGGTAGTCCAGTGCTGTCCTCCTTAATGGGCCTTCCAGGAGCCGCTTCTTCAGTAGCCACCGTTGCACCTCTCCAGGCAGCAGCAGCTGCCGCAGCAGGAGTCCCCTCCTCTTCTCCTGTGCTTCCTGGATTCGCCTCTGCATTCAGCTCTAACTTCAACCCTGCCCTTGCTGGCCAGGCTGGGTAAATTTTTTCTATTTAATTATGTCGCATGACTTCATGAAGTATTAACAAGTAGAGAAGTTTGATTGTACTATTCTAGGGTTGATTTAGGGCAGGGGTAGCAAACCCTGCTCCTGGAGGACTACATTCCTGGAGACTCCAGTTCTAGGCCACTTGCTCCAACACACCTGCCTGTTATTTTCAATAAATCCTGAACACAGTTTATTAGGATTTGATTCGCTGATTCAGGTGTGTTTAAAAGAGGTTGGTGCTAAACTCTGCAGGATGGTAGCCCTTCAGGAGCAGAGTTAGTGACCCCTGATTTATGATTATTTGAAATAAGCAGTTAAGTGCTTAACCAGGGGTGCCCAATCCTTTTTCTGGAGATCTACCTACCTGCATAGTTCAGTTCAGTTCATCTGTCTGTATTTATGAAGTGCTCCTGAAGATCTTAATAAGATGGTTCAGTTGTGTTGGAGCAGGGTTGGAGTTGAACTTTGCTGGAAGGTAGATCACCAGGAATGGGACTGAGCACCCCTGTGCTAAACTAATATGTATCGTCTGAATTGTCTATGGTACGGACATAACAGTTCCAAAACCTAGTGAGCTGCCTACTTAGCCAACATTATAGGTGCACAACACAAGGGCTTCTCTAAAATATAGGAAGCATAATTATGCTTGATTATTTTTAAGTTGATTATGTGTATATTTAATTTAATATTAAAAAAAGTATCAATAACTATAGTTCAGTCGAATCACTAATGGACTGTTTTATCCACTGCTTGTGTGTTATATATTGTATGCGTATTTAATTGCTGTACTGAAAACCTATTGGAATTAAACGAGTATAAAGTAACTTTTGAAGTTTTGTCTTGGGATTCTGCCTTAGAAGGGCTATGTAGGTAGTAGTCAGCAAGGCAGGTCACTAACATTTTCCAGTTGAAATGCTCTGCAAAGTCTAAAGTCTATGTTTTCTGTTCTTCATTTTATCAGAGTGATATGTGCTCCTTGAAAATATTGGAAAAACTGTCATAGCTGTCAAAAGTAAACCATAGCCACAAAAAATATTTTATGGTCATATGGCTGATTAACTTGAAGTTTAGATACCAAGTCTGTCAGCAACATATAACACTTAAATTACTGCTGTCAAGAAGCGTAATTATAGTGAGCACATATGTGCGATAGCTTTTCAGATAGCACACTTGCTTTGAATTTAGTATTACAGATTATTGTGCAACTAAGTAAACAAGTGCATTCTATTTGTGTTAGTAAGATAATCATTAGAACTGCATTATTAATAGGCCTATGCAATGTTGCTTAATGTGTTACTCAGGCTAAGTGGTAGTCTCCAGGCCCCTGGAGTTACAGCTTTCCCAGGGCTGCTGTCTTTCCCCCCAGGGATGCCCAGCTTCTCCACGACAGCATCTCCTGCTGCCCTCTCTGGTCTTCACAACTCCGGCATGCAATCTGCTCTTTTGCAGGTAGGGCTGTGCAATTAATCGAAATTCAGTTTCGATTTCGGACTCCCAACGATTATGAAAATATAATAATCAAGATAAACCGATTATTCCATCCCCTTTCCAGCAGTGCGCTTTCACTCGTCCATAAAAGCCCATTTTCACATGCAAATCAGTAAAATCATGTAACGTGACTTTTGCAAAATGGGACGTGCTTGAGTTATTAAAGTTGATTAGATTTATTAATGTTTTTAAAAGCGCTCCGAGAACTTGCGCTGTTCCTCAGGAGGCTTGCGCTCAGAGACAAAACAGAACAGGGACATCTAAAGTCATCTTTTAGCTGAACGTAAGCGCTTAAACCAGGGGTGTCAAACTCCGTTTCTGGAGGGCCGCAAGCCCTGCAGAGTTTAGTTCCAACCCTGCTCCAACACACATACCATGTAGTTTTCAAATAAGTCTAAAGGACCTGATTAGCTGGATCAGGTGTGTTTAATTAGGGTTGGAGCTAAACTCTGCAGGGCTGCGACCCTCTAGGAATTGAGTTTGACACCCCTGGCCTAAACGGTCAAATACACGCAAAAATGTGTCAAAATGCGGCGCTTAGTGATTATTCACGTAAACCCTCGTCGGTTATGTAATAAATGAATGTTAACAGATGAAAATGTGTGTAACAGTAAATTGGATCCGTGCGGCTCTTAAAGTGACAACAAAAGACAAAGACACATCACTTACTGCTCTTCACAGAAGTTTAATTATTAGAGTGAAGACTATGCGGTTTTATTTTACATTTGATTATTCAATTTCTATAGGCTGTTAACCGAATGCTTTAGACTTGGATTCAACTTATTTATTTTTGTTATATGGCCCACTAATAATAGTGTTAAATAATCGTGATAACAATATTGACCAAAATAATCGTGATTATGATTTTTGTCATAATTGAGCAGCTTTATTTGCAGGTAGGCATTGGCTGATTACCGGTTTCAAGGTATACCGCGATTTGAAAATGTCACGTTTCAAAACCACTAATACAGCAGAAAAGTTTACGTGGTATTTTCTTTTAATCTTGTCTCTGTATAGTTCATATTAAAGCAGTGTTTCAGCACCAAGGAAACGCCGTATCTGGTGTCAGAGAGTGAATCTGCATCTCATTCAGAGCTTCTGCCGTTTGTCTCGTTCAGGCATGTAGTATAATTTCACAAAGCTAGTCAGAACATTCTGCTTTTGCTTCAAATTGGGTTGTTATTTATTCAAATTATGTGTATGAAATTATATAACTAAATGATATAAATGATATGTATATAAATTATATAACTAAAATTAAATAACTGTAATTACAGATTCTGGTTAAATAAAGATGTCAGTCTTTATTTTTCTTTTTTGGAAACAAATCAAAGAAAAAATAAACAAATTTTACTGTTCCTAATATTCTGTATGTTGCTCAAAAACAAAATATATTGTGTTCAGCGGAAAAAAATTGTTTTTTTTACCCAGTTATTTAAAAAAAACATTTTAGAGCTGTATCGACGATACCGCGAAACCGTGATATTTTTGCTTAAGGTTATCATCCCGCCAAAATCTCATACCGGCCCATGCCTATTTGCAGGTATCTATATATTGATCGGAGGCTGTGGCTCTTTGTTTGATCATTAAAGGTCCACTGGATGTTATTATTATGCCTGCTATTATGATAACGAGCAAGATATTTTAGAAGAATTTGCTACTCTATGCAAATGTTAATGTTTGTTTTGTGTGTGTGATTGCAGGCTCACTCTGCATCAGCGCTCGACAGTTACTCTCCCCAGCCGAATGGATTCACAAACTACACTGCAGCCGTTGGATCGAGCTTCCCTCTGCAGCCAGGCCTGCATCCGCCACTGGGCTGGCAGTAACTCATTGTGAGTTACAGAGTGCAGGCATATCAAAAACTATGCAACCTAGTGTGTGCAGTGTGCATAAACAATGACAAACATTGTGGACTGTGGTGCTCTGCATGGAAAAAGGTGTGTCATAACTAGGGCTGCACGATAAATCGCATGCGATATTTAACGCGCATCTTATCAGTAAAGCTGGTTCTGAAATCAGCGGTAAATCTCCATCACCTGTGTGCTTTCACATTGAGCAGCATTAACTACACAGAGCCGTTGTTCACAGACGAGCTGCGCAAAACCACGTTCATATTCGCGCAATTTTTTGTGCAGCTCGTCAGTGAACAAAGCACGCAGGTGATGGAGATTTACCGCTGATTACAGAACTGGCTTTACTGATAAGATGCGCATTAAATATCGCATGCGATTTATCGTGCAGCCCTAGTCATAACGCAATTATGGGTAAATTCAAAAACTTATGTGGCAGCTCTACTCTCCAATAATTTCCTGTAGAAGACACTCACGTCTCAAATCAAGACAAGCTTGTGGTTTAGAGCTCTGCATTAGTAGAACAGAATTTTATTGACTTTTGAGGGCTGGGCTGGACTGTTTGTTATATGTATTTGAATGAAATTAATACTATTCTTTAGTATTATTTTTTTGGTTTGTAGTAGGGCTTAACTCTGTTTAAGCATCATCATTTTAAAAATGAATACTAAAATTAATTTTAAATATACACCAGTAGAGGAAATGTGAATAGTGTGGGTGTCTAAATTTTACTAAACTGTTTTCCCTGGATCATGAAAGTAGTGAGTTAACTGACATTTTCTTCAAATGTCTGTCAAATACTGTACATGTAAATACCCTGTGCGAATGGGTAAATTAGGTGTTTGCTCTTTGTACTGTAGCTGTTCTGTTTTTCCCCCCATTATTTTCCTAAGTTACCTTACAAATTTTAAAGGAGTTGCTTTGCAACTCCAAAGTGACTTTAGTGTTACAAATCTTACAGTTGTACAATTTTGCTGATATTAAGGTCAGAACCATGAATTTTGCATGTATACAATGTGTAGATCTCGGAGGCTACGATAATCACGTTTGTGTTCATTATATATTATAAAATATAATAAAGAATATGTTAGGTTGAGTCTAGTATGTTCTAACAGCATCATGAAATAAAAGTTCTTTTCTTAGATTCTCTTGCTGTTTGTTTTTATTCCGAATTTTTTGGTTAGCAGTGAATGTCACTTCACCTTTCACCTGTTCAGGACTTTCCAGAATGACCACAAAACCCACAGCAGCTTTCTAAAATTAGATGCAATGTCACTACAGACAAACAAAACCAAATTCAAAATGTTTTGCAACCAGAATTCCATTGATGCCAGATTAATTATAAAAGATTATGGGAATTAGTAATTTGCAAATTGGTTTTTAGATGGCTGTTATTGTTTTTTTTTTATCGAAAAGTTATATTAATTTACTATACATGTTAAAAGGAAGTTTGTGGTGTATTACTGATTTACCCTGTTTGATTATTAGAGAAAACCTGGAAAGTCCATATTGAGGTCTTTGCTGGTTAACTTTTTCAGAGAACTGTAATATTACAGATTATTTTTGATGTTGATTTACCCTGCCCATACGTTTGATCACGAGTGAAATAACCACTTTAATCTTTTTCACATCATGAATCACGAGACTCCTGCAATTACTAGTTTCCACTTGACCCTTTGTTCACTTACTTGACATTATGCAATACTACCTATGAGTTCCTGCATGTAAGCCATGAATGAATGATGGTTTATTAGTTTTACTAAGAGTAAAACAAGAACATATTCTTAAAAACTAGTTGGAAAAAGGCATTCAAATCTGTATAGCGAGAAGCACACTGGCTAGCTGAAGAATAAAGCATCTTTGCCAAAAGCAAACACAGCGGATGTGTTTCAGAGAAATCGCAATCATCATAACTGCTTCATTAACAAACATCAGCCTCATATTGCACAATGGACGGTGACATAAGACCATTAGAGTCTGTAAATGATCTTCTAATTGCATTGTAGACAAGGCCACACCATTCATAGGAAGTGCTTTTGCAGTACAAATACATTTCTCAGTTACCCACAAAGCCAGTGCTGTCTTTAACATCTCGTGTAGCAACAAACCCACATGGAAATGGAGTCTGAGATGGAACGAGGAGCCCAGAGCAAGCAGAATCTAATCAGTAAGTTGATCTCACCTTTTTTACTCTAACCCTTTTGTCTTTGAACACTGGACTTTAACATGTAATCTGCTGAGAGTATAATATAGTAATTGTCTTAACTACAGCTACAACAGGACTTGTGTGTTGAGGTCGATTGAGTTTGCATTGTTCAACTATGATCAGTTAGATTTGTCATTTGCATTAGTGTTTGATTAGCAAAGCAGTCAATTTTCCACACCGGTTCACAATTGTACCTGCATGAGGAAGAAAGAAATATACAGTACATATATGAAGTCAAATAGCTGTTTGTGTTATTTTTAGTATTCCTGGTCAGAAATTGTTCAGATCTTATTTAATTAAGTTAATGGTGTTAAATGCATACTGTATGTCGCAATATCTAACAGGATAGTAACTGCAAGACTATCTAAAAGAACCTCAAAAAGGCTATACTATACACAATTTTTTATGTATTTTAAATGTATTTAATCCTTTTTTCTTTTTACTAAAATCTTGATGCTGAATTCACAGAAAGTTCTGTATTCGTCAACTATTAATTTTAGACTTCAACATTTTGTGGTTTTAGAGTTGGCTCATTATCCTGATTTGAGTAATCACATCAGATTATAAATAACCTGAAGAGTTTATTATAGTTTCTTGGATTCCTCTCTTAGGTTAATAGATTGCTCTGTACAACACAATAGTTTAGCACTTTTGACTGCATTATACAATAACCACTACAGAGAAACACCACATGCGAAAACATATAAACACACGTTAATCTTTCTTTTAGAAGAGCATGATAGACAGGCCATAAGCATAAAATATGGCCTTGGTTTGAAATTGTTGGGTGTGTGTGGAAAAATTAGTGTAGCCTTATCCGTCACACTTAGGGGTTGTGTGCCAATGTTCACCACCCACCCACTCATAAAGGACCACCCAGAGCTGATTTATGATGAAGAGGGTCTCCCTGGTGACATATTTACCTGAGAGACTGTTGATCCAGTGAGGGGCCAGTTTTGGTGTAAAGTGCTTCTATTCAGGGTTAAGGGTAAAAGATAAGATGTGGTTTACAGTTTGATTGTTAGTAAGGATTAAGATGAGTCTTACTGATAAGTTGCTAGTTAGAAAGGGAATTTAGTTTCTTAGCAAACCAAACTATCTAAATGAATTGAATCATCATTTTAAGTTTATTGGTCAGTTGTTACACTATGACACTTTTTTTTGTTGGTCAACCTAAAATGAAGTGAAACTAGGATGTGGAAAGAATCTTGAAACTGCATGGTTCAGATTTTCCACAAGACAACTAACTTAAGTAATATAACTTCCATGTGAAGCATCAAACCATATGCCACATGCATTGAATAAAACATGTAATTAGCACTGAGTTCTTTCACACAGCTCAACATTTTGACCCGTTTAACTTTTAGTCATGTGCTGTTTTCTGTGGTTGCAGGTGAAAATAACAGCGGTCTGGGCTGCTGTGGGTGGATTCTTGTGATTATCTCTGCATTTTTCTCCATCTTGATATTTCCAATCAGCATTTTCATAACCATTAAGGTGTGAACCACAATAGGACAAACAAAACAAATAATCCTGAAAAATATTAATTACTATGCTCTCGGGGACCAGTGCTATTGTTGTATCATTTTAGTAGTTTTCATTACTATTTTGAATTCATTTTATTTTAATATTTATTATTTCCATTTATATTTTAAAGTGTATCATAGTTGTCATACAGACGACTTTTCTTAACTCTCATATCACACCATTGCCTTTCTTTTCAAATATTAAAATAAAATACATTTATTACAATTTGAACTCAAATCAATATTTGAAAAGTTGACTTTCTTTTAACTTTAAAGTTGACTTTCCTAGTAAACCTTGCACTTTAACAACATCAATGCCTGAATGTTTTACACCTGTAGTTGTTGTTCAAATGTTTTATAACCCACTTAATATGTTTGATAACTGTTTTATAGATTGTGAAAGAGTATGAGCGTGCTGTCATATTTAGACTGGGGAGGATAACAGCCCGAAAAGCCAAAGGACCAGGTAATACTTAGATTCAGTAGGTTAAAGCTAAACAGATACTTAGGTAACACCACCTTTTGTCAAAGGCAAAGCCTTAGACGTTCCTCGATGCACAGGTACCAATTGTTTACAACAGCTGAGGACATTCACAGAACTTGTGGCCTACTAGCTCAGTTCCTGTACAAGGAGTCAGTTTAGTTCAAATAACGAATCAATGCTGTTTGACACAGATCATATAATAACAAATAAAATTAAAAATGTTACTTGTGTCTAGGCATCTTCTTCATCATCCCCTGCACGGACTCGTTTGTTAAAGTGGATCTTCGAACCATCTCATTTGACATCCCTCCCCAGGAGGTAAACTAAAAAAGAAATACTCAATAAACCAGAGGAGTAACGTGAATAGTAACGAGTAACGTGAATAGTTCCAGCAAGCGAGGTCAGAGCTGAATCAACTGCTGTTCTCCAAGCAATGAAGCGTTTCGTTCCTGAACAATCAGTGTTTTCAAACGAATCATTTCCGTGAATGATTCAATGACTCGGTCATGAAGACGGCCTTGTTTCCGTCTTGAATGAGTCTGTGTTTTTGAGTGAAATGTTTGAGGCTGAATTCGGAATAACATATTTAATAACCCTCTTACTATTTGTGCCACATAAATATATGGGCGAAATGGTAATGCTAGTAGAAACAGAATGTTAGTATAGTATTCTATTTTGAATTCACCCTGAGGGAATGAATCGCGCGTAATGCACTATTCTATGACTTTAATAGTATAAATGGTGCGAGTAGTGCGTTCACACTGAAAATTCCAAAAAGAAAAAGTGCACTTTATATACCCGGATGATGCACTTAAATAACCGAAAAAATGAAGTGTGGAATGTTGGACACTTCATGCACTCAACTGTCACAGCTTTAATTACGTACCGAAGGGGGAGGGGCTATGAGACTCCGATTGTGAATGACAAAATAACCTTATATAATTCATACTATACATGGTTGAGTACATAGTGCATAAGTACATAGTGTATGAGTGCATAGTGTATTGGACGCAGCTTATGACTCACTCATGAAGACTTCACTTTCGTTCCTGAATGAATCAGTGTTTTGAAGGAATCGTTTCAGTAAATGATTCAACGATTCACTCATAAAGTCTCCTTACTGGTGTTTTTAAGCAAATCGTTTTAGTGATTGAACGATTCACTCAAAACACAAGTCATGTTTAGTTTAGTTTGTGAATGTGTCAATGTTTTTGAACGAATAGCATAAAGTACATGCCCTTATGTAGGCCTACTCATCAAGACAGTCACTTGTTTTGTTCCTGAAATATTGATTTTGTTTTTGTTTGCATTTAGATCTTGACCAAAGACTCAGTGACAGTTTCTGTGGATGGTGTTGTGTACTTCCGTGTAAATGACCCTGTTGCCTCAGTGGCAAACGTGTCTAATGCAGATTACTCCACTCGCCTACTGGCCCAGACCACCTTGAGGAACGTCCTGGGCACCAAGAACCTGTCTGAGGTCCTTTCTGACCGAGAAGTCATCTCCCAAAGCATGCAGGTGAGTGTGATAGTGAAAAAGACAGGTAAATTTGTCATTCCTGCTTGTGCATCAATGATATAATTGCAGGTCAGACAGTAGCTGAAAATGTGTTCCATAATTCTCCTCCCTGCTGCAGATGACTCTAGATGAGGCCACAGATTCGTGGGGAATCAAGGTGGAGCGGGTGGAGATTAAAGATGTTAAACTGCCACAGCAGCTGCAGAGAGCAATGGCAGCCGAGGCGGAGGCGGCCCGTGAGGCCAGAGCGAAGGTGAGTATTACTGCCACACATTATCAATGTATGTCTAAATGTATTTTAATGGTAAAAAATGAACAAAATTTGATGTACAATTTGTGATGCCACACCCTAATATAATGGTTTGTGATAATGTAGGTTATTGCAGCGGAGGGTGAGATGAACGCATCCAGAGCTCTGAAGGAGGCGTCTCTAGTGATCGCAGAGTCTCCATCTGCCCTTCAGCTCAGATACCTCCAAACCCTCAACACCATCGCAGCCGAGAAGAACTCCACCATCATCTTCCCTCTGCCCATGGATGTCATTAGCCACTTCATGAAGAAATGATCGCTGAATATTCACAATATGCTCACAAGATGCAGATGAGCCATTCATTTAGAAATTGTACATGATTTTCTTCTTATGTGTCATATTTTACATCTCATTTATCTTTTACGAGAAAGAGTGACAAGGTTTACAAATTATTTATTTATAAAATTTAAAAAAATACAATATCAGTATCATATTTTAGAGCATACTGTATATCAGTGTGTAACAACTTTCAAATGCCAATTTTATATTCTTATATACAATGAGTATGCATGAAATTAAATAAACTACAACAAAAAGTAGATTTTACATTTTTAAAACATATATAGTCATTTTCACCAATGTGAATGACAATGTCTTTCAGCTGTTCTTCCCCTAACCATAGACAACCGTTCATTTAGAAACCAAAAAGAAACCAAGAACATCTACACACATCATAGTTCCTGGTTACAGATTCTTAACCTCTGCGTTCACATAAGTGTTTTCTAACTTTCCACTGGAGAACATTATTGTGCCAAAGAGTGTCCCATGTTATGGCGGTGGTTCAAAGATTTCTGTGGTTTTCCATCCTCTCCTCTGTCAGTATGATGGATTCCTCATACACATCCAGATGAAGACAAAGAATAACACTAAGGGGAAAGTATGTGTAAATGTGTTACATTTAACATTTCATCTGTGACAAAATTGTAAATATGATGAAACATTATAATAGCAACACTGGGAATTATTAACACTTAGTGCACTTAAAAATTAAGATTAGGTTTGCATTAGATTCAATTAGTACAGTGGTAAATTAGATTAGTTAGATTCATCCCAGTGACTAGAATCTTTCAAACCCAATTACCAAAAGGATTCAGAAGTATTCACTTAGTTCGGTGAGTAGTGTTGGTTAAACTACTCAAAAAGTAATTAACAATCTTCAACTGTGTATTTGAATACTGTCTTAATCTCTCTAAAATGTATTGCATTACTTGTTACTAAATACTTTCTTAACCTTG
>NW_015505760.1:457011-461010 GCF_001515645.1 Sinocyclocheilus grahami | reverse complement strand
TCATTTTCACCAATGTGAATGACAATGTCTTTCAGCTGTTCTTCCTCTAACCATAGACAACCGTTCATTTAGAGACCAAAAAGAAACCAAGAACATCTACACACATCATAGTTCCTGGTTACAGATTCTTAACCTCTGCGTTCACATAAGTGTTTTCTAACTTTCCACTGGAGAACATTATTGTGCCAAAGAGTGTCCCATGTTATGGTGGTGGTTCAAAGATTTCTGTGGTTTTCCATCCTCTCCTCTGTCAGTATGATGGATTCCTCATACACATCCAGATGAAGACAAAGAATAACACTAAGGGGAAAGTATGTGTAAATGTGTTACATTTAACATTTCATCTGTGACAAAATTGTAAATATGATGAAACATTATAATAGCAACACTGGGAATTATTAACACTTAGTGCACTTAAAAATTAAGATCAGGTTTGCATTAGATTCAATTAGTACAGTGGTAAATTAGATTAGTTAGATTCATCCCAGTGACTAGAATCTTTCGAACCCAATTACCAAAAGGATTCAGAAGTATTCACTTAGTTCGGTGAGTAGTGTTGGTTAAACTACTCAAAAAGTAATTAACAATCTTCAACTGTGTTTTTGAATACTGTCTTAATCTCTTTAAAATGTATTGCATTACTTGTTACTAAATACTTTCTTAACCTTGACCAGCTGAACAATACAGGGATAGTCACGAAACTGCTCTTTAATTCGTTCAAATAAATAATAAAAAATTTATTAAATTATTCTTGAACTGATCAAAGTATTTTAAGAAGGTAATATTAAAAACTTACATTATAACATTAGATGTAAAATTTTGGTGTTAAATCCACTATTGTTTTATATCGAATTGTTCTATAGTCTATACAGTATTTAATGCAAGTACATAAGAAGTAACTGTAATTAAATGACAGAAAAATTAAGAGTAATTCCTTACTTTTAAAGGGAAAAGTGATTAAATTACAGTCATCAATCTTATCAGGTTACTGTATATCGTTACTCCAGTAGATGGCTATAATGTATGCTTTTTTGTGTGTATGTGTTATTAACATGTTACACATTCTGTGACAAACCATCAGGGGAGGACTTACCAATTAGGCAAAGGTATGTGACCGCCTTGGGCCCCCAAAAGCCAAGGGCCCCCTAAAATGCTTTTCATATAGGAGATGCGCATTAAGCACTGACATGCGAATGGTTGCTGTTTGCGGTGTTTATTACTACGACAACCATCCGAGTTGAACGTGCTTTTTGTGTATCCTGCTTGAAGGAGATAAAAATATCATGCATCTGAAGCTGTAATTAAATATTGAGAAACAGTGTGTATTATATGTTTATAATTGTTTTAAATGCCGCTTATTTATGAGGAGAAACCAAGTGGAGAACACATACGCAGTTACTTTATTTGTTGATATAATCCTTAAATGTATAATTGCCTTTTCATTATTTTTTCAGTTTTATTTAAATTTGTAGTTAAAATAACTCAAAATAAATGTATTTTAAAGTTTAGAATTAGACAGGCTTACGCTGGTAACTCATCAGTGGGCTTTCCTCGTCAATATAGGCTATATTTTTTCACACTTTTCTCATTCTATATTTCTGATGCTCCAAAAGCGCCTCCAACTGTTAGAGAATGAATGTTCATTTTCAATAATCCAGTCTGTAGTTTTTGTTCAGACCAATGCGAAAATCCACCCACATAACCCCGTTTTAAATTAATATAACAATTTATACTTCTGACTCACCCCTGGTTGAAACTCTCAGTTGTGAGGTTTATCATTTTATAATTTATTTTGTTTTTGTGAAAACCTGTGTCTCAACTGTAAATCAGTTGCTATTTCGTGGTCTACAACATGAAAGAAAGCCATTATAACATGTACATGAAAAATGTAGAAACATTGGACACAACTATGGGGCACCATTGTGCAGCAGCAAGCATCACAACAAAAAAGGAACCTCAAGGTTGATCAAGGAAAATGTGTGCAAATGTATAGGGCCCCATTCTGCCTGGGACCCCCAATTAGATGCATAGATGCTGCTAAACATTGTAAATGAAAGACCGATGCTCAACATCTCCACAAAGGCTACACACGCAAACATGGCACCTGTTCACAATCACACAGTCACAACACAGCCATCAATAATTCAGAGTTCATGTGAATTGGGAATGTTCTATTTTTTGGGAACACCAGAATTTGTTTGCTGGGAATAAACAAAAAACTGTAACAAATTAAATGAAAATTAATTCTATTCTTTTCTATTCTGTTGAGATTCTTACCTTGCGCCGATCCAGACACTATTTTGGACATCATGGATTGTAGGACAGGAGTTGGCATGATGGACAGCAGCAAAGGCAACCTCACTGCAATGAATAAAACATACACAATTGTTTTACCTGAAAATAGACCAACCAGCCACCCTTTAGAATCTCCATAAATGCCCAAACTCAGTCTTACCCAGGAACATGAGCAGGGTAGACTTGGCAAACGCTGCCATGATGAGGCCGGCTGCCACAGACATCAGCCCCAGCAGGATGATAGGCGTCAGACAGACAGCGGGACAGCAGCGCCACACTGGCGAAACTCACCAGATAGATGGCAGTAGAGAAAGCCAAGCCGTAATCCACCAACACCTCACTCCAACACAGAGGAGTGTTCAGCTCATACAAGATGAAGATGGACATGCCACCCTGCAGGGCTACCTGTGAGGGACACAATCAATCACAACAACAACAATAATAATAATAATAATAATAATCATCATCATCATCATCACAGTTCTTAAATTGGGGCTAATTCCTCATCTTTTTCCTCAATTCCTCATTTTTATTATATATATATATATATAGTACAATAATACATTACTTTTACTGGTAAGTTTTTTTAATGAAATGCTCACAATGAGACTTGATAAAAATACAGTAAAACAGTAATATTGTGAAATATTATCACAATTTAAAATAACTGTTTTTAAATAACTTTTAAAATGTTATTTATCCTTGTGTTGTCAGCTGAATTTTCAGCATCATTACTCCAGTCTTCAGTGTCACATGAACATTCAGAAATGATTGTAATATGCTGATATCCTGCTCAAGAAACATTTATTAATATCAATTTTGAAAATAGTTGGTCTTTTAATATTTTTTTTTATTTAAACCATAATATATTTTCTCAGGATTCTTTGAATAATAGAAAGTTCAAAAGTGCTGCATTTACTTGAAATAGATTTTGACAAATAAATGTCTTTACTGTCACTTTTTGTCACTTTTATTTATTTATTTTGCTGAATAAAAGCTCTCTCTATCAAAATAAATAAATAAAAATAGAAAAAAATAAGTGAGCCCAAACCTTTGAATGGTAGTGTATCATTACAAATATGCTACCTTTTTAGGCCGTATATACTTAATTTTACATATTTTCTAGTGCTCATCTTAATTTCTATTATTAATTTAAAAAAAATTTAACTTTAAAGGTACATTATGAAATATAAAATCGCAATTATGAGAAACAGGCACAATTACGACATATAAAATCACACTGTGAGTTATATATGTAATTATCCATTAAAGGGGTCATGTTGCTTAGAACATTATTTTGTGTATTTGGTGTAATGAGATGTGTTTATGCGGTTTAAGGTTAAAAAAACACATTATTTTCCACATACTGTACATTATTGTTTCTCCTCTATGCCCCGCCTTTCTGAAATGCTTTGATTTTTACAAAGCTCATCGGTCTGAAAAGCAAGGTGTGCTGTGATTGGTCAGCTATCCAGTGCGTTGTGATTGGCCAAATACCTCAAGCATGTGACGGAAGTGTTACACCCCTTACCATTGTGCTGCCATGTCCGGCCGGAGCAATGATTCAAAAACATTAAAACCCATTATAAACGAGGCATTTGTTGCATCCAGTGGGGACATAATTACGGATTATAATGACTTATACTGTCTTTTTACGCGTTGCATTGCATCGCACTGCGTAAACATAAAACCATGTCTGCATTT
>NW_015505760.1:433780-456994 GCF_001515645.1 Sinocyclocheilus grahami | reverse complement strand
AAAGAGAAAGGAAAAATTGAAATCGCATCATATGACCCCTTTAATAATTTAATTGACTTCCTCTCTATCGACCCCAGAAGGCTTATAATATAACCTGTCAATGTAACTTGTTTGGAAGCCTCTATTATTTCTTATATTTGCAATTCCATTTGGTGCAACTAGAGGCACAAACATTATACACCGCACTGTCACTTCTGATGTATCACAAACAGATGGAGCTTGTGAATAATATCAGAATGATCATAATCACCCTGAAAAAGGCAAAAGCAGCCAGCATGAGCAACAGCACTACATCCCTTCTCCGTTTAGAGGCCGGAAAAAGCAGATAGACGCCCTGCAGACGAGCTTGAGACTGGTGCAGTCGAGGGGCTTCGGCAGCTGAGGGGCCAGGCGAAGACAGACTGGGGTTTGGAAGGACCAGGGACTCCTTCAAGACCACCAGCACATAGAAGAGGTTTATCAGATGCAGAAAGACCGCAGTGAGGAAGGGCCAGGTGAAGCCAGCCGCTTCGATGTAGAATCCAGTGCACAGAGAAGCTAAGCCAGTCAAAACCCCTAAAATCATGTCCAGCCGAGCCATTCGGACAGTCGTCTGTCCTTCTGGGCCACATAAGCGAAGCACCCGCCGATCAGAGTAGTGGGGCCGCCCATCAGGCCTGACAGGAAGGAGGCAGCTAGCAGATAACTGAGACTGAAGGAGAATCTACTGACCAAAACATAGCAGAGCGCGAACAGAGTGTCGCCCACCAGAGGAGGAACGATGGCAACTTTGCATCCGCAGTGGTCACTGTAAGACACCAGGAGCAGCGCGGATATGAGACTGGGAATGAGGAAGCACAGTTCACTCTCGAGGAGGAATATTGACGTCTCCTTCTGCACTGCCAGAGAGAGGAGAAGAAAAAAACCTTTCAGATCAGAACATAAAACAGTGTACATGTATTTTTAAGAGTTCTGTCTAGTTATGCCTTTAAAGTGTAGTTAACTGTGAGAGATGTAGGGAGTGAAAGTGAGTGTGAAATAGTACACCGGTAATTCAAATATATCAAATGACAAGAAGATCCATAATAAGAGCTTGTTAACTGAAAAGGAATTTTCTCACACACACAAAGACTACAAACAGAAACAAGTACAAAACATGAGCTCAACTTCGGCAAATATAACCGGCTCTCCAGAACTCTTTTATTTAGATATGAACATCATCATCAATGTAAACTTTACCTAGTTATCAAAGCAAACAGTTTAGTCTCTGAACACACTCATTCTATATAAACTTTTAACTGAGCTATTTCAACTTTCTCTGAGCTATTTCATTTGCTGGTATTTATTTTGAAATGTTATTTTAGTAGTATTCATACTGTTAGAATTGTTATTAATATTTTGAATAAGCTTTTATTTTTTATTATAATTTCAATTTGAAATTTTTGTATTTTATATATTACTACTTAGGTTTATTTTTTTACTTCAGTTTTAGTTGAGTATTGTTTTTTCTCTCCAGTTTTAGTTCAGTAATTTTAGTGCGTTAGCATTTCAGCATTTTGTTAAATTGATTTTTTTTAAATCTAATATTTTTATATCATTTCAAAAATGTTTTAAATAGTTTGTTTTATAGCTAATGTCCAGATTTAATTTCCACTATAAGATCAATTTAGGGAAAATTAATTTAGAGTGTCTTAAAAATAATATTCATAATTTCAGCTCAGTTGGTATATTAGTAAATCAATTTAGTTGTAAAGCAAAACTAAATAAAACACACAACAAAACACAAAACAAAAGAATTACTGTCCTAGGCCTAGCTGTCATTATCATAACAGAGAACAGTTCAGTTTGAGAGCAGCTTGGCATCATCATCAAATGGGTTATTATTCATCAGAAACAATCCAATTCTTTTTCATTTTTATACATTTTAAAGTTATAGATTCAAAGTTAATTGTAGCTAATTGGTTGTGCTACTTAACTGTCACACACCATCACACATTAGATCTACAGGACATGTGAAACAGAAGGTTTTTAAAAGTAATGGAAGCAGCTAAAGGCTCTGACCTGGTGTGTGGTGACATAGCTGTGGTTGTTTGAGCAGTGAGACAGGCTCTCAGAAGGGTAGGTCGTGCCGCTCAGATCAAACCACAGCCTACGGTACACATACTGCAGCAGCAGAGGGTAGATCATAAACATGGCAAACGCATACAGGCCAACCGCCGGCTCGATCAGAAGCACACGACCCATCCCACTTCCTGCTCTACACCGGCAAAAATAACAGGAGAGGACAGCTGAGAGGACATAAAACAATTCAACCAGTGACAAAAATTACAGTAAGAGAAGAGTTTAATCCTTTATTATAAATATATAATAAAAAGCCTTTTAATTATAAATAGATAGATTTGGTGATTCTTCCCATATTTAAAGCATTTTGTTCCTTCTTCAAATCCACTTGAAACGTCACAGGACACAGCGAACAGAAAGATCACTCAATAGCATGTTGCGTTCCGATCTGATTATTCATTTGGGACTTTAGAGCCTGTAAGACAGAGACTTCCACTCCTAACATATGTTTGTCAAGACTACAAATCCTCAAAGGAACACACACCCTCAGAACACGTATGTGTGTGGCCACAAAGAAGGAAGGAGTGGAAACTAGTAAAGAGGAGTTTGGAATACAGTAGGTACAAAATGTATTTGGACACTCCAGTCACATTTAAAAATGTTAGAAGGTCATCGTATCTGATAAAATTCCAAACCAGTTGGCATTTATTTACATTTAAAGTTTGTCAGTATAATTTGACAGGGAACATTCTCAGCACTTTGTATTACATTCTGGCAAGGTGAATAAACTTTCCTCCAGTAATGCTAATAGAATGTTCATTCAAAATAGGGCTGTCAAATCGATTAATCGTGATTAATCACATCCAAAATAAAAGTTTGTGTTTACATAATATATGTGTACTGTATATATTTGTATGTAAACATAAAAACACACATATACATGTATATATTTAAGATTATATATATATAAATTTACACTGTATATATATTCATATTTATACAGTATATGATTTGTTATATATAAATATATATTACATAATTAAATATACTTCAATACATGTGTATTTATATACATATAAATAAACAGTACACATACATATATTATGTAAATCGTGATTAATCGACACGACAGCCCTAATTCAAAGTTATCAGGTCTTTAATAACATTCCCAAATCGTTGACAAAAACGTCCGTTTGTGGAACATTTGACTAAAACATTTTAGTTTAACCATTCATCTGTTTTTTAAACATTACTACTTTCAGATGATTTCGACTCGAGAGCATCCAAAAGTAACATTCATTCATTAAATGAAAAAATGTTTTTTAAACGATTCAAAAATGTGACGTTTTAAATGTTCAGAGAACATTCAGAAATAATGTTTTAAAAACTTGAAGGGAATGTTATTAAAATATTCTAAAAACATATTTTTGTAAGATGGCTAATGATAGCAAATAAGCAAAAAAGCACAAGCATTTTCTTTTGAAACATTTTAATATTCATCCCCACCCCCCATAGTGAATACAAATGAGTTATATATAAATTCTTTCCATTCCTTATATTTTCTATGCTACAGTTACAGCGTGAACCATCACAAGTTGAAAACGTATAAGGGGAAGGAATGATCCATCCAAGACAAACATGCATCGATTACTGTGCACTACAACACAATAAATAGCTTACAAACGACTGTAAATCCAGTCAGAAAAGACATAATAGAAGTCAAACGTTAGTAAGTAGACAGATGGACAAATTTCATTCAGTCCAATAAGTGACTCCACCACTCCCAGTTTACTTTGACTGTGTCAGTATTTTCAGGGGTAAGTTAACATTCAGTAGTTTAGATGTCCACAGGACAAAGAGTCAGTGTGTCTTAGAACAGGATTCTGTTGATTCATATCATTCATTATAATCTATGGACTAAAGCCATAGTGAAGGTCATCTTGAGGGCCATAGAGAAAACAAAACAGGATTTAAGTATACAAGTAAATACATATTTACTCCTTTTAGTAAATGTAGATTAGTAACAATTTTGCACTTTGTTATAAACCATAGCAGGTGCAGATTGAGGTTGCTGAGGTTTTTAGTTGAGACATTAATTTAGAACATAAATACACAATATGAAAACAATTCAAATGGAAAATGAAATTAAATACTAGTAAAATCAATCTAGTTTCAAAAATAATTCTGTAAAAAAAATGAAATAAAACGAATAAATAAAAAAAGCAAACAAATATTTAAAAAGATGTCAAATGTTATTTTCTTGTATTAAACCAGATATTACCTGTTTGTTAGGTGGCTATAATGTAATAACCTTTTTATTTTTGCTACTTTGCACAATAAATGAAGGCACATTCCTGAAACATTTATGTACTTCTTGTTGTGAATCAAAATGATTCAGAATTTTAGACAGGTTACTAATGTAAAATGATCTGCTGTTGTTTAATTAAATGTTTTATTTTAAAAAACACGCTTTAAAATATTTAACTTTTTTGGGTGTGGTATATAACTGTATTGTGCTTGACAGGAAACATCTAGAAAAGTAGCAAAAAATGAACAACAACAAATCATTTCTATCTCAGAGACAGAAGCCAATGAAATTAATTCAAAATGCAAAGCTACATAATTGGAAAATGCATTAGAATTAGAATAAAAATACATTTCACACTAATTAAAAAAATGAAACTGTAAACAATAGTGTCTCAAATTAAGAAAAACATCTGCAAATACGTATTTGCTGTGTGTGTATGGATTTTTTGTAGATTGCTGGTCTTGAATAGCAGATTATTGTACTTCTGAGCATGATACCCTGTACAAGCACCAACTGATAATAGAAAAAATATCAGTGAAGAGTTTACAAAACTTCTCATTCGTATCAAAAGTGTCAAAGGTTGACCATTGAAAGATGTATCAATTGTAGAAACACACACACACAAAAAATGCAAATCCAAATGTTCAAATATTCAAAGAAATGGCCTGTTTTGAAATATCAAAACCCACTTTGCAAGAGGAATGTCTTCTTAATTTTCATAAAAAAAAAAAAACTCATGTTTTACTGAAAAACTCAGAACTGTCTTTAAAACAGAGCAAAATTATTTCCCTGAACTTTATCATACAACATTTAAAGACACAGTTACATTCTTTTCTAGTTCACTCATACAGAGAAATCTCTCTCTGTTATGCTACACTCTACAGAGGTAATACAAGAGTTAACCAGCATCACAATAAAGAGAAATCCAAACATACGTTTAACTACCATATTGTACCTCTGTAAAACCTTTACACAACACACCTCTGACAGGTGTGACATGAAGAAGAAACTCCTGTCCTAGTAGTTATGGGTAAAATATTGTCCTGTATGGATTTTTTGTAGATTGCTGGTCTTGAATAGCAGATTATTGTACTTCTGAGCATGATACCCTGTACAAGCACCAACTGATAATAGAAAAAATATTATCAGTGAAGAGTTTACAAAACTTCTCATTCGTATCAAAAGTGTCAAAGGTTGACCATTGAAAGATGTATCAATTGTAGAAACACACACACACAAAAAATGCAAATCCAAATGTTCAAATATTCAAAGAAATGGCCTGTTTTGAAATATCAAAACCCACTTTGCAAGAGGAATGTCTTCTTAATTTTCATAAAAAAAAAAAAACTCATGTTTTACTGAAAAACTCAGAACTGTCTTTAAAACAGAGCAAAATTATTTCCCTGAACTTTATCATACAACATTTAAAGACACAGTTACATTCTTTTCTAGTTCACTCATACAGAGAAATCTCTCTCTGTTATGCTACACTCTACAGAGGTAATACAAGAGTTAACCAGCATCACAATAAAGAGAAATCCAAACATACGTTTAACTACCATATTGTACCTCTGTAAAACCTTTACACAACACACCTCTGACAGGTGTGACATGAAGAAGAAACTCCTGTCCTAGTAGTTATGGGTAAAATATTGTCCTCAAACATTTCAAAAACTCATCAGAGGTGGAAGCTATCATCCTCAGGAGTCCGAGTATCTACGCTACCATGACAACTATCCTAGGATTCACATTAAGAATGGAAGACTTACATCACATGCACATCAAGTAAGCAAAATGTCCATTAAATTACAAAGTACTAATAAAAATTACACCTACAATTTACAACATTTCCTGTAGTCGGTACATATACATTTGTTTGATCTCCCTGCTTTATGTCATGCTTTTGTCAGGCAAGTTAGGAAGAACAGGAAGAACAGACTTGATGCTGAAGAGTTTTTTTGTCTTGTTAACCAAGCAACCGGTAAAAATGGGCACAATGAATCTGTGCCAGCGAAGGTGTCATGTCATGTCAGCAAACTGATTTGTGTATGAAGAAACACTTGCTTAAAAAAGCCTCTTTTTGGAGGGTCCAGGAAAACATACTGTAACTGCTCATGCACCAGTGGAAGGCATTGCAGTTTGTTAAGACAAAGTGAAAAGGCCTTTATACTGCAAAAATCATTTTCTTAATAATCATTTTTGTTTGCCCCTACAGTTATTTAGAAATTTTTTAAAAATATATTAAAATAGAAAACAGCTATTTTAAATAGTAATAATATTTCACAATATTACCATTTTTATTGTATATTTTTATCAAATAAATGCAACCTTGGTTAGACTTCTAAAAACATTTTTAAAAATCTTTACTGACTTACTGACCCAAACTTTTGAATGGTCTACCACACCTCATTACGAAAACGTACCTGTTGGAACTTTTTCGCAAGACACGAAATACGTAACAATAAGTACGTGTCACTGCAATTTCCAACAGAAATTAACACTAGAGACGGTAAAACATTGAGCACTTCTAACCGTTTTCGTACACAGTTATGATTACAGCTCCATATGGTTCGCTTTCCGAACGTAACAAGCTTGCTTGGTAGCTCAGCTGACACACAATTGGACTTAAGATGTGGAACCCTTGAGTATGAATCCCATCAAAAACATGACTCACAATAAAAGAGTTGAAAGATGAGAGATCGAGAATGAGAGAAAACAAGCTACAGTAAAACAGCATGATTGTGTTTTTACGTCACATTCGTTTTTGTTCATACAATCGGGTAGGTTTAGGTGTAGCGCAGATGGTATGTTATTTTAAAACGTCACGGAGCATTAGACTTATAGCGCCACTCAACAGACATTTCAAGTCAGAACTGCGGTGACACCTACAAAACCAATGTCACATAAAACGTACCATATGTACGTTCATCTGTTCTGGGGGAAAAAAACAAACACTCTTTTAGCGCCACTCAATGTCACGAAACGTACATGGTGGCACATATTTCGTGTCTTGCGAAAAAATTCCCAAAGGTATGTTTTCGTCATGAGATCAGGTTGCGAATGGTAGTGTATGTATATATGTAATAACTAATAAGCTAATTTTTTAAGAATATGTTGATCATTTTACTGTAAGAAAAAAATTAAGAAAATGGCATCTTGCAGTATATATGTCGTGACTAATCGTTTTCGTCATGAGATCAGGTTGCGAATGGTAGTGTATGTATATATGTAATAACTAATAAGCTAATTTTTAAGAATATGTTGATCATTTTACTGTAAGAAAAAAATTAAGAAAATGGCATCTTGCAGTATATATGTCGTGACTAATTCGAAACATTCTAAATCAGAACTTGGGAGATTTGTAAAATCAGAAGACATATCGCATAAAAAAATAAACCAGACCACAAAAAATGCTGGTGCATTTATCTGTAGGAAGAAGGTAGGGCAGAAACCTAAAGTGCTTTTTGTTGTATAAAGTTCTCGTATGTCATTCAGAAGAAACTACAGACATTTGTGTTGGAGTCCAACAGCATGTTTTAGAGTCAAAGTTGAGCTACTTCTGTATACACAAAAAAGGTCCTGCCTCCATGCAGACCAAGCATTGTTGGCAGCACATCATGAGCATTAGCATCATTAGCTCTTTCATTCTGATGCTACGCATTTACGAAGTCCGATTCGTCAACAAACGGAAGTGACAAAGGCTGTCTGACCATTTGGGTTGACATTATCTTATGACATATAAAACCTGTTTTTCTAAGAAAAACGTGGGCGGTCTGCACGCCAAAACGATACAATGCTGTCACAATGCACAGTAACAGAAAATGGGCGATGTGACTGGGATTCAGTAAAACAGCTCATCTGGAAAATGTGTTGGCGTTTGGGATCCGGGCAGGGGACGAGCGTGCTGCTGGTGAGCCTCTGAGAGTGGGCGTCCCTGGTGCCGGAGAGGGGCCAGGGGAACAGGAGTGTGTGGGGGTCCCAGGACCCGGAGAGTAAGGGTAAGGAGGGATATCAGGGCCGGGGAAGAAGGCTCTGTGGATGGGAGAAGAGGAAGGAGACAGATGGGGACTCGTCTGAAGAAGCCAGAGCAGCTCTTCATTGTTGCGGCTCAGCCGTTTCTTCTCGTTGGTCTCCTTCTCCACATACTCCTGAAGGTTTGCGTTCTCCTCAGACAGTTGTCTATAAATATAGGAAGAAATAGTCAGGGTTAGTCAAAAATCTGGCTATGCAAGTGACCTTAATTCACCCAAAAATGAGCATTTGCTTTAATTTACTAACCCTCAGGCCATCCAAGATGTAAATGAGTTTGTTTCTTCATTAGAACGGATTTGGAGAAATGTAGTATTAGATCACTTGCTCACTAATGGATCCTCTGCAGTGAATGGGTGCCGTCAGAATAAGAGTCCAAACAGCTGATAAACCATCCCAATAATCCAGATGTAATTCACACAACTCCATTCCATCAATTAACATATTGTGAAGTGAAAAGCAAAGTGTTTGTAGAAAACAAATCCATCATTAAGGTGTTTTAATTTGTTTTAATTTTCACTTCTGGCCAAAAAAATGAGTCCATAATCCATAATACTTCCTCCAAAAAAAAAAAGAAAAGCCCATGCCCTGTTGTCCACTCAATTTGTTTAGAACTGTTTTTCCTTGATCTGTGCATATTTCTCTCCTGATTCAGACCTGATTTCACTGGAAAAAGCCATATTATGGATAGAGGACTCATATTTTAGTATTTTGAATGATGGATTTGTTTCAAACAAACACTTAGCTTTTCACTTCACAAGATGTTTACTGGTGAACTGGAGTCATGTGGATTAGTTATGGATTATTGTGATGTTTTTATCAGCTGCTTGGACTCTCATTCTGACGGCACCCATTCACTGCAGAGGATCCATCCAAGTTACGTAATGCTAAATTTCTCCAAATCTGTTCCAATGAAGAAACAAACTCATCATGGATGGCCTGAGGATGAGTCAATTTTCAGCTAATTTTAAGTGAACTACTCCTTTAATTCAAATACTGTATTTACCTTGAGACTGTGAGATGGCGATCAATGCGGGCCATCAGGTCTTCATTCTGCTGCTGAAGCACCTGGACCCGCTCCTCCAGATACAGGTTCTTTTGGGCCTGCTCGAAGAATCAAGTGAACACAGAGCTCGACATTAAATTCTTACACAAACCTCCCCTGCCTGGACAACAGGGGTCTGAAACATGCTTCATGTGAGGAAAAAACAGAGAATTCATAAAAGCTGAAAGGAAAAGGGAAAAGCACGCCCTATTTCTACATCATAAATAATATAACATCCAAAGGAGCAGAAAGGAAAAAGTAAAACAAAACAAAAAAAGTTTTAAAGTGGAAACTGATTCAATATCCAAATCATAAATAATGTACTATAACATCACAATAAAATGGACTTTCTAAACACAGTACAGAATATATACAAACATACATCATATACATCACTCTTGAAGGACCCCAAGAGGTTTGTCATGCCTGTTCAGAAATGAATTCATCTCCTTCCTTTATTATTTATTATGGTGTGATCTTTTTGGATGTATTAAGGGTTTGTAAAGTACTTGTATACAATATCTTTTGTTATTTGAGCTTCAGTAAGGAATGTAATGTGGCATGTCACTATAAAATCAAATCGATATTTTATCATAGAAATGAATGATTATTTTACATCCTGCACTATAAATATTCCCTTGTATTTATAGTCTTTTTCTTTTATGCCGCAGTTTTTCTCTTACTTACATGATTTTCTTTTTTCCTGACACAATTTTTCATGTACAGTTTTTATATTATTTTTATATTTATTGTTTAATGTTTTCTTCTTTCTGCTAGTAGTTTTTTTATTTTTATTTGCACTGCTTTTTTCCACACACACACAGTATGGTGGGGATTTTTCATTTAATTTTGAATTGTATATTTATTTCGTAAAGACACCACTACTAACAATCAAATGCAATATTAAAAATAGAAATAGACAATTTTTTTATATCATGGTAGGGATTTTCCATTGAATTTTATATCTATTTCTTAATTGCAACCCCTTTTTTGCATTGCATTTGGATTATTTATGAATTTTAAACAAACCAGAACAAATCTTATAGTTCAAATAAAATAATGGAAGAATTGTTACACTATTTACTTCAAATTCACAATGCATGGATTACAAAGGATGTATAGATTAGATACACCAAGACAGCTGAGGCCCTCATGGAAGTTACACTATCAATTATCATGCTATATAGATAAAAAGTCAAGGATTTTGCATATAGAATTTATTGTTTGATAACTTTATTCAATTTCTGTATATTTCCTACTTGCAGAAGGGCACGGGTAAATATGACATTTATTATAATGGGTTTATGTGAAGATTGCTTTAAGTTTAATTAAATTAAATGTTTTTAAAATTGATAGCTCTCAATTATACTGTAATGTTGAATGGCTAGAGTCAATGGGTAAATATTCAGGAAAAAAACAATGTCCTAGAGACATCAGTAGTATTGGTATCAGTGATACTCGCCTTCAGTCATACAAAAAGATTAAACATATTAAAAATATACTGTCGTTATGTTGTTTCTACATTAACTTAAAGAATGAATGTGAAACTATTGCAGTATTTTTTTTAAACTTTAGTGTTAAGTGGGATTAATTCGTTATTTTTTAATCGATTGACAGCACTAATTTTTATTCATTACGTTGACTCAAGACAATCCAGTCCACCACACACATACACATACACATACACAAACCAACCACCAGCCTTCTAGAGTGTCTTAATCTTTAGCCTGAGAATCAGTCTCTATGACAACAAATAGAAAATTAGCTTTTTCAGGTAGCAAGGTGGGCAAAACTGATGTTAGGTAGTCAATTCCCTGCTCATCAGAAAGACAACGACAACAAGAGGGCAAGATGCATTCTGAAGCCTCCTAGCACTGTATGTTTAAATTTTTCTAGACACCTAACATTTTCTTTTAATGTCCTTCAGGAGAACTCAAGCTTTAATGAGGGTGTCTGACCCCCTAAAACCCATAATTTGCACCCTAGGGCGGTAGATTGGGCAACTGAATACTGAGTATTATTTCAATTAATTCAACATGACAACTGAACTTGGCCCTAGTGGCCACACTGATTACGTCTTATAAGAAGTTCTCACTCATTCTATTTTTGTGTGTGTACAGAGAGAAAAATAAAGTGGGTTACAGTGGAGATATGAGCTTCAGATGAGATTTATCCAACAGTGCGACATCATCTAATGGAGAGCAGCAGGGGACAGCTATGAAAGGAAAGCAATATCTTGGGTTGATCTTTGTTCTGGTTGGTTACCTGGAGACTGCGGTTTAGGAGACACTACAGCGAGTCTCTTAGGGGAGGAGAGAGATGAACGGGTGCCGTCAGAACTCTTCTGGAATTCCTTACGGGATGCTATGGATAAAGAAAAGACATCGGTACAAGAGTTAAGGGCAGTGCTCAGGAGGTTACCTGAATTAAACGATATTCGCTCAGGGAACACATACAGGGCACAGGAGTGCAAATCCATGAATGCATTCACAACAGTAACCACCACCCCCTTTTCCTTCTCTTTTTGTATCGCTCTCCTCTTCCACAGAGTCATAATATGGTCTCAGCGGTCCGTGGATCAATTCCAATAAGAGGCAGCCAACCACAAAATAACGCAGCTGCTAGGGTCCGCTTGCCACACGGGCTGGATGATATGACATTCTGAGAGGCTGCAGGCATCCGTGGACCAGAGCATACAGCATAAATATATATATATAATAATAAAAAAAATTATAATAAAAAAATAACTTCTATCTCACAAATCTCAGATCTGTGGTCAGAGCAGGACAATAGAAAAGAGAATAGTTCTAGAAATAACCCTGATGTACATAATAATATAAAATGGAGAAATATTACTATATTTACACTGTAAATTAAATTTTTTAACTTAATTTGAAAAAATCTTGCAAAATTATTGCCTCAGAAAAATCTAGTTAATGTTATGTTGGTATATTCAATAGTTCATAAATTGGTTTCTTAGTAAACTTGAATATATTGCACAACCTTAACTAGATTTTTCTGAGGCAATCATTTTGCAAGATTTTTTCAAGTAATGTTAACATTGAAATTTAATATAATAAATAAATTGTAATATATGCACATGCTCTCTCTCTCTCTCTCTCTCTCTCTCTATATATATATATATATATCTATATATATATATATACAATACATATAAATTTCTATTCATCAATGAATCCTGAAAAAAATTATAATGTTTGATCAGTGTTTTTTTATATATATAATTTAATCTGAACTTAATTAAAATGTTTTAATTTAATTCTCAGTATCTCCCCTATAATACCCCATTGCTAAAGCATACCTTATTAAATTATTCAAGCACAGGGGCTTATGGGTATTCCCACTTTATGATCACTTAATGTAGCCTGATCTGGTTATTTATTTTATTTTTACAGTAATTTGTTGTGTTATGACAGAAAGTGCACTAACAGACACAGCTTTTACAATACAAGTATACATATTGTATATATCCTCATAACAAATGAATTACTATTATTATTATTTTACCATCTCTGTAATATCACCCGAACAGATATGAAGACACAGACGCTGCCTATGGGATTACAGGAAATGATTGAAGATGCTGCTGGGATTGGAGCTTGTTTCAAATCTCCCATCTCACAACAGAAGGGGGTGCGTATGTTTTTGGGGTTGCTGCTTTTGGCTTACCTTCACCCAACAGAGCGCACACACAAACATCACATTGCAACAGGGGTCCCAGGGCACCTAATTACTGCCAGCTCATTTCGACATGTAGCAGACAGCCATAGACACCCCTCTAGAATCCCAATGGACTCCCTCCTCCCTAGGACCCCAATGTCGCCCCCATGCTGAGACAGCACCTACGGCATCAAAAACACCAGTGCATCATGGGTGGGTGCATGCATGTGAAGATGTTTGACTCAAGTATGGCGGTCTAAAGCCACTGTGTTATAAATTTATAAATTTCCTTAGATCCATGCGAGTAATTTGACAGCTGGACAGGGTCTCTGAACTGTTTTTCAACAGCAGGGTCTCATGAATTTTGTCATTGTGCTAACCCTAGATCGGTAGTCCATGATGGGCCAGCTGCCCCTGGCAGCCGTTTTGTCCCTCCAGGGTGCTGGAGATTTTGTCAGGATGACAAAGAGGGGAGCAGCAAGCAAAGATATAAACTCTCAGAGCTGTGGTTAAGGATCAGCAAATGTGGCATTGAAAATAGGACAGAACAGATAACAACACTAGAGAGGGGGACAGGTAAAAAAAAAAGAAAAAAAAAGCGAAGGATGAGGAGGAAAGAAGATAAACAGGGCATCTTAATAGCCTCATTATCCTTTAGGCAGGGGGAAAATTATTGGTTAAATGGGCACAGACGAGCTCTGATTGGACAGGCTCTTCTGTAATGTCACCAACATGCACAATGGTTCATCACTTGCTTTAATCGGATGATTGCTTCTTAATGATCGGCCTAATTGAGCGGAGATAAATAAGCGATTTTAAGCAAGTGTATGAAATTCAGCTAGTATGCACTGTAATGAGTATTTACTACAAGAATTATGCTTTAAACAAGATAAATTCCACAAGAATGCACTACAGCTAGAGTGATATTTAACCTACAACAATCATGTTTAAACAAATATGCACTACAAAAGGTTTGCACTACTAGAAGTATTTTTTTTCAACTAGTATGCATTACAAAAATATGTACAGTAGCTAGCATACACCATAATAATTAGCTAGATTACATTACACGTCTCTCCAGTAAGCATGCACTACAATATGTATCCACCCCAAGTGCGCACTATAAAACATTTGGACTTCAGCTAGTATGTAATTCAATAATAATGCACAATGAGTATGAAATTGAACTAGCATTAGCATATTCATCCAGCATGTACTTCTATGAGTATGTGCTACAAGAAGTATGCTTTAAACAAGTCCAGTAGAAAACACTTCAACTACTGTGATCTTTAACCAGTATTACAACATGCATGTGTTTCAACAAGTACATATAAAAGGTATACACTACTATAAGTATGCACTTCAAATAGTATGCACTATAAAAAGTATGTGCTTCAATAAGTGTGCACAACACACAAAGTAGACAAGCCTCTTTCACGGTGCTGGTCTTAAGATGTATGAGTCTGGATGGCCTACTTCCAGAGAAAGGGTGTTTCTTCTCAAGGTAAAGTCTACATTTCAGTCTTGACTAAACATAGGCTACAACATTCCTCCAACAGGACTGTCCCATTATTCACACACGCAGAGGAGATTAATGACTAGGTAGAGGACATGGACAGGGAGGTAGTGCTGTTTGCTTATGCCTGACAAGTACGCTCTCAGCTGTGTGTCGGTGCATCAGTTGAGGTCTGCCTTCAAACTGGAGCCGCTGTCTGAGAATTCATAATGACATTTGACAGGTCACTTCTGGCACTAGAGAAAGCATGCAACCTCTGTATTTCGGTGCGCTAATTGTAGTGCATTCTGTTGGAATGAATCATGTTTAGAGCATACTTCTTGTAGTGCATACTCACTGAAATGCATGCTAGCAGAATTTCATATCCATTATAGCGCATTCCTGAACTACATACTGGCATACTAAGTCCATTCATGTGCATACTTATCAGAAAGCAACATGTAAATTGAAACTAGTCCATTCTTATAGTGTACACTAGCTGAAGTACATATTTGTGTTTATATACTAGCTGAAACAAATACTTCTAGTAACACAAGCTTCTTGTAGTACTGGTTGAAGATCACATTGTATTCTAATGCAATTAGTTTTGCTTAGGGCACACTTCTTGTAGTGCATACTTGTTGAAGTGCATACTGGCTGGAAATATGAAGGTTTGGTCCACTTACCCACGGGGGAGCTTCGAGGAGGGGGCAACAGGGAGCGGCGTATGGGTGCAGGGGTGTTGGGGGGTTGAGGGGTGCTACGGCACGGTGCTCTGGATCCATCTCCAGGAGGTGACGTGGTGACACGGTGAAGCGGTGGCGGCTCATCACTTACACTGTTGGGACCTGAAAATAACCCAAAAAGAGCCAAACTTGATTACCAAAAATACAGCATATCCACACAAATCAATGTTATTTCGCTTTGAAAATCTCTGAAAGTGGACTTTTATGTTCGTCAGTTGAATTGCATTTAATTCATTGTGCATTACACAGTAGTCTAGACACTGAATACTGCAGGTCATTGTCTAGTTCCCTGATTTACTGTGAATGCTTAATCAGACTGCGCTCATCTCCCTTGGTTTCTATCTGAGTACATTATTCATCATCTGTGGTGGATGAGAATTCATCTAACTGCTCATTAACCCCACAACTGAACCCAGACCAGCCGTTCATCAGTCTTGATCAATAACCGCAGCCCGGCTCGATAAGATCAAACTCTGCAATAAAATGAGAATTTCTTGCCATGTAAAAGAAAAATCCCAAGGCATAGCATCTATTCAGCGAGCCATAACCGATTTCACAAATCACACAGGTACTTTTATATAACGGGTCCTTTGAAAGACACTTTCCTCTCTACTTTAGCTTACTTTCAGACTGTAAGGTGACACCATTCTCGGGAGCCTGTATAGAATGCTGCTCTGCCGCTGTTATCGCTCTGATTTATGAAGTGCTGAGAGAGGATTCCACGAACAGAAAAGAGCAGACAGATGCAGAAATGCTGACAGTACACTGTCATAAGTGCTTTTAAATACCATATTTTATAACTCCCATATAACCTAAGGAGACATTTGGAGACAGCAGCCAACAACTGCCATTAATCTTATTCTCATTTGTGGTAAGACTATACTGCGGTAAATGCAGTTTGAGGGTGATCTGATAAGGGTAAAGATCTGGGATGAAGTTTTGGCTGCAGAGATGGAGCTTCGGAAACAGTAGGAAGTGCTATGCAGCCCTCCAGCTCTCGCAGCAGGAGATGTTAAGGTGCAGAGCAGCTGAGAGATGCGTTTGATTGGCTGCTGGGAAATAAACCTCACTGCTCATTGGTGGATTATTTTCCAAATCTCTGTGAGAACCAGTTAACTGCCTGCATTGTGTGGAACTGGGTTAGTAGCACAGAGACTCAATCCTTAAGATTTTTTCCAGTTTCATCAGCACTCCAGATTTACATAATCAACCAAATGATGGGAGCATTACACTTGTGTGGGTTGGATTACATTGCGCACCTAAAATATCTACAGTTAAAAGTCTGTAGAAAGCGTCACATTTTATGTATCACTTTAATGAACAAGATATAAAATTTGGTTTTAAATTTAGTAATAAAAAATTAATTAATTAATTAAAATAAATATGAAAAAACAATAAAACCTTTAAAATATATTTATCTCATTTATCATGTATTGTCCTTTTCTGCAAATGACCAGAAAACAGGTCTGTAAATCTTGCAACTCTACTACAAAATTTGGAAAAAATTATGCGATTTTGTTATTTTTCAGAAATGAGCATTAAATAAACATTATATTTAAATGAAATAACATTGCTTGCATACAAAAATAAATAAATAACTAAATAAAATTAATAAAATAAATTAAAAATAACAGGTAGCCAAATTTAGCCTAAAATAATTGTTTATATGTCCTATAAATTACAAATAAAATAAAATAAAATACATTAAAATCTCTCAATAACTTTGGTAACATGTCTGAGTTTGATAAATGCAGTAAACAGTAAAACAAATGTTTTATTTAAATTTAGAAATACATTCTCTGAATGTTTAAAATTCTGTCTGTGACAAATAACTGGCAGTACATTGTAGTGACAGCATTACAGGATTTACATTCTGATTTACGACGCTAAGGGATTTAGCTTATGTCTCTCTCTCTCTGGTTCACTGAACTTTTCAGTTCACACATGCGAAAGACTTTTTGCATACTGCACCCAACTATTATCTGCAGGTGTGCTTATATCATTATGCGTTTTTAGTTTTGACTAATATGTTTTTAATTAAGGGAAATCTCAAATGAATTTGATTTAAATGTTTGTTTACTTTAGCAAAAAATACAATTGGCCAGTAAACACAGGCAAACATGGAATAAATGTTTTTAGTTTTTAGTCATTAATTTTTCTTAAAAAAGAAATACAAGCTTTATAAAATAAAAACCCAAACACACTGTACACACACAGATTTAAGGCCCAGGAAATACAGTGAAGCGATTCACACATGCTGAATTTAAAATGCTGCTGACATTTGGATCATAATGAAGACAAATTCTCAGGCAACATGAGTAATAAAAAAAATACAATTCAGTTTGAGCTGAATAATTTATCATACAATGCACCAGAAGAGAATGCAAAAATAATAGGAGACTAATTTAATGCAGTGCTGGTGTGGAAAAAATTAGCTTGTGAGGCAGGCAGAACCAAACAATCAGCATTTCTTCTTTGGTCTTCTGGACAGTAGAGACATATGTAATGTGACAGGACAAGAAAGCAAAGAAAGTATTTTAGAGATGGAGGAAAACATTATGTCGGTAAGGAGGAGAGGATAGGAATGCACCCCACGTTGGGCGCCACTATTAGAGAAATAAATGATAGGCTGGGGAGGAGATAAAAGAAGGGCTAGTTGTTTAAATCACTGCTGACAAGACCACTAGAGAGAAAAGGAGAGAGAGAGACAGAAATAGAAGTGAAAATAGAAAGCAAAGGGATGCAAGCAGAATGACAATATCTGGGAGACAGGAGCTCACCTCAAGCATAAGGATTGGAATGGCTTATAAAATGACAGAGGAAATGTTATGGGAGCAGATGTTATTCCAGCACAGAAGGTTATTTCCCATCTAGCAACATTTAGATGGCACAGAGAAAGAATCAGAATGAAAAATCAGGCCCGGTGAACACAGCAGTGACCCATTAAGTGATGGAGCTTGCAATGCATTATTAAGCACAGAGCATCAGACGTGCTCCTGAGGATGTCGGGAAGTAAACATTATGCAAATCCAACTCACAGCCACATGTCAGGATGGCTGCCACTTCAGTAATAATACCATAAGGACCTGAGAAATACTGACTCACTGCACAGCACTGCTTGCACAAAGTGGACAGATGGACCAAAAAAAACAAAACAAAGTTTTTTTTTTAATAGTGTGCACTAAAACATTTAGAAATTATGCAATGTGGACTAGGTAGTGTACTATACCTACAGTAGTAGAGTACTAGCACAAAAAGTCGTGTGCAGTAGGACATTAGGTTGTGTGCACTGTATTGTAATATGGTGTGAATGTACAAAGTATTGTGTACTAAAACACTAGCATATTAAGTAGTGTGCTATACATACTTACATAGCACAGCACTAGTACAAAAGTAGTGTGCAGCAGGGCATTAGGTAGTGTGCACTAGATAATTAAAAAGAGTAAGAAATCACAAACTTACGTGCAGTATGCACTAGATAGTGTGATACAAAACTAGTACATTACAGTATTAGTTTTGTAGTAAAGTACTGAAGTAAGTATTGAACACGAAAACTCTATACAAAACTCTAATAGTATAGTGTGCACTAGTAGCGTAGTTCACAAACTTGTTTCCATTACAAAAGTACCATTATGATGTAGTGTGCACTAGATAGTTTACTACAAGTACCAGTACACTAGGTGGTGCACACAGGAAATTGCATAATCTGCACTAAGTACTGTAGTACAGTGTGAATGCACTAACTATTGTGCACTAAAACAAGAATATTAGTGTGCTCTATGTAATACAATACTAATACACAAAATGTAGTGTGCACTAGGTATTATAATGTGCACTAGGTAGCATAGTGTTCACAAACTTGTTTGCATTAAAAAAGTACCATTGTGATGTAGTGTGCACTAGTGTACTACAAGTACTAGTACACTGTGTGGTGTGCACACAGGAAATTACATAATGTGCACTAATTGTTTTAGAACATTGTGAATGCACAAAGTATTGTGCACTAAAACACAAGCATATTAGGTAGTGTGCTCTGTGTAATACAGTACTAATACACAAAATGTAGTGTGCACTAGGTAGCGTAATTTTCACAAAGTTGTTTGCATTAAAAAGTACCATTATTATGTAGTGTGTACTAGATAGTGTACTACACGTACTAGTAAACTGGGTAGTGTGCACACAAGAAATTACATGATGTGCATATAAAGTACTGTAGTACAGTGCAAATGCACAAAGTATTGTGCACTAAAACACAAGCATATTGGGTAGTGTGATCTACGTAATACAGTATTAATTCACAAAATGTAGTGTGCACTAGGTAGTGTAGTGTTCACAAGGCATAACAAGACAATGTAATGTGCACTAAGTAGTGTAGTATGGTGTGAGTGCACAAAGTATTGTGCACTAAAACACAAGCATATTAAGTAGTGTGCTCTATGTAGTAGAGTACTAGTTAAAAAAGTAGCATGCAGTAGGACATCAGGTAGTGTGCACTAGGTAGTGCAGTACTAAATCACAAAGTGGTGTGCACTAATATGCTAATATGCCACATTACGCAGAGTGCATTAGAAAGTGTAGTACAAAATTTTACACATGGTAGTGTGCACTAGAACATTAGGACACTATTGTGCACTAGGCAGTGTGTTCTATATAGTACAGTACTAGTACAAAAAAATAGTGTGCGATACAACATTAGGTAGGGTGCACGATGTAGCATAATGCAGTATGAAATCACAAAGTGGCAATAAAACAATGTCATAGGAAGTGTGCACTAGATGTTGAGTAGTACTAGTAGAACTAGTACACAGGGAAGTTTGCACAAAAATACAGGCACAATAGTATTGAACCTTTTTCAGGACAAAAAAAAAGTAAATTAAACCATAACTGGTCAACATTTTGCCATCTAACTAGGCAGTGTGCACTATTGTTTGGGTTTTAACTTTATATTTTTTACCACTGATATACTCTGAGAAGCTACTTTTTACATACCAGGCTGACCACAATACACACTATTGAAGGTTAATGTATTAAATTAAGAAATAGAGCCAAAATGGAGGTACTGGAATAGCAGAAGATACAGCACTAAACAGCCTGGCAGCATTCTGAGACACAAACTCTCTCTTGCTCTCTCTCTGGGAGGCTTAAGAGGGATAACGGAAACGGAAGCTAGCTATAACAGAGAACTGAAGACGGCTTGGGATTCTGCAGAAGAAAAGCCTGGTCTAACTCCTCATCCACAGAAAAAATCCCATAAAAGCTTTCAGGGAAATAGACACAATGGGATTAAGGTGCGAGGTAATCAGAACAACATTATCAGGCTCCTATGAGGTTAGCAAAGAGGAGCGAGAAGGTCAGTGCTAATGCTAATATGCTAACGCAGGTAGGCATACTACCATTCAAAATCATCACCATGTCATATTAATATTTAAGAGTAATACTTAGCAGCTAGTTCTAGGCCACATACATCAAAATCTGACCTATCTGAACTTTACAAGGCACAGCTGCGTAATGTGAAGGCAGGAGGATACAGACAGCCCATATGGGTAAAAATAGAGAAAAAGTTCATTAGCATCTCTCTGCGCAGCAAGATCAAACAGAGCTCAGCGGTTTGGTGAGAGTGTGAGTCAGCAGTACCCAGAGCACAGACTGCCCAATGTGAAATCTGACAGTCAGAGATGTGGGATTTAGCAGCACACTCACTAAACATACCAAAGATGCTACAAACCTGTAGTGAAGCAGTGTATAGGCCTACTTCAGTGTGTGAGAATGTTCCTGAGTGTGTAAATGTGCATGTTTGCTGTGGTGTGTTTGTGTGAGGAACCATCTGTTCTCAGCAGTGTGCATGAGTCAGAGATGGGCTGGAGCGATGGCATCTGTGTTCTCACACCTTCCCCTTCTTCACCTCTCCTAACTTCCTACTCTCACTTCTCTTCCATGTGTTTTCCTTTCAGACTACACTGTGCAGTGTGCACTAGATAGTGAGTACAAAGTGGCACAACAGGTAATTGTGTTTTAATTACATATGGTGTAGTATTAAATTATGAGACGTGTATTACGCTTGTCCTAAATAATATGTGAGATTAGAAATAATGTACAGTACATTAAAATTGTATGCAAATGGTGCTTGGATACTTTACTTTTATAGTTTTTCTAAAGTATTGCTTGTTCTAGTCTCTAACACTGACCAGTGTTGCTATTTTGAACTAAAACTAAAATGATTACTAATTAAAAATCTAATTAAAATCACTTTCTGTAATCCAAATAAAGCTGAAATAAAATAAAATATAAATATTAGATGAACATTTTGCCTTTGCAACTAACTGATATAAATGAGTTATTAAATTATTAAAGTTAAGTTATTAAAATGACTGAAAATAAATAAAATAGAAAATAAATATTTAAAGTTATATAGACATTTAATAAAAAACTAATAAAAATGACAAAACTGCAGGTAGCACTAGGCATACCACTATAAAAACAGGTATATTCACTACAATACTGATATTCTGCCTCTCATTTTCTCCTATTTATTTTTTGTGTAAGTGGTGCAAGTTCCCAAGTGCAGAACATAATGCTGATCTCAGACAATATTCACACGTTCTCCTTAGAGATTGTTCTCAGATTAAAACCTGTCAAGGTGGGAGCTAGATGTTTTATAACTCACCTTGAGTACACAGGCGCTTGTATAAGAGGGATCTATGGCACATTAGAACAGACCCCGAACCCTCTCAATGGAAACCAGGGTGGTCTACAAGACCAATATCATTACAGAAAGACCCTTTAGATGTGTAGACACATCTAAGAAGGACTAAATGAAAATCAATAAAAGCAGCATCACCTTGACTGAAGGTCATTGTCTTTGTGTTATAGGAATGTATGTACTGTATATACAGTATCTCACAGAAGTGAGTACACCCCTCACATTTTTGTAAATATTTTATTATATCTTTTCATGTGACAACACTGAAGAAATGACACTTTGCTACAATGTAAAGTAGTGAGTGTACAGCTTGTATAACAGTGTAAATTTGCTGTCCCCTCAAAATAACTCAACACACAGCCATTAATGTCTAAACCGCTGGCCACAAAAGTGAGTACACCCCTACGTGAAAATGTCCAAATTATAAATTGTCCAAAGTGTCAATATTTTGTGTGGCCACCATCATTTTCCAGCACTGACTTAACCCTCTTGGGCATGGAGTTCACCAGAGCTTCACAGGTTGTCACTGGAGTCCTCTTCCACTACTCCATGACGACATCATGGAGCTGGTGGATGTTAGAGACCTTGCGCTCCTCCACCTTCCATTTGAGGATGCCCCACAGATGCTCAATAGGGTTTAGGTCTGGAGACATGCTTGGCCAATCCATCACCTTTACCCTCAGCTTCTTTAGCAAGGCAGAGGTCATCTTGGAGGTGTGTTTGGGGTCGTTATCATGTTGAAATACTGCCCTGCGGCCCAGTCTCCAAAGGGAGGGGATCATGCTCTGCTTCAGTATGTCACAATACATGTTGGCATTCATGGTTCCCTCAATGAACTGTAGCTCCCCAGTGCCGGCAGCACTCATGCAGCCCATCTTGACACCATCTGAACCAAAGAAGTTTATCTTGGTCTCATCAGACCAAAGGACATGGTTCCAGTAATCCATGTCATTAGTCTGCTTGTCTTCAGCAAACTGTTTGAGGGCTTTCTTGTGCATCATCTTTAGAAGAGGCTTCCTTCTGGGACGACAACCATGCAGACCAATTTGATGCAGTGTGCGGCGTATGGTCTGAGCACTGACAGGCTGACCCCCCACCCCTTCAACCTCTGCAGCAATGCTGGCAGCACTCATACGTCTATTTCCCAAACACAACCTCTGGATATGACGC
>NW_015505760.1:431784-433337 GCF_001515645.1 Sinocyclocheilus grahami | reverse complement strand
GAAGGGAGGGGATCATGCTCTGCTTCAGTATGTCACAGTACATGTTGGCATTCATGGTTCCCTCAATGAACTGTAGCTCCCCAGTGCCGGCAGCACTCATGCAGGCCCAGACCATGACACTCCCACCACCATGCTTGACTGTAGGCAAGACACACTTGTCTTTGTACCCCTCACCTGGTTGCCACCACACACGCTTGACACCATCTAAGTTTAACCAAATAAGTTTATCTTGGTCTCATCAGACCACTGGACATGGTTCCAGTAATCCATGTCCTTAGTCTGCTTGTCTTCAGCAAACTGTTTGCGGGCTTTCTTGTCCATCATCTTTAGAAGAGGCTCCCTTCTGGGACGACAGCCATGCAGACCAATTTGATGCAGTGTGTGGTGTATGGTCTGAGCACTGACAGGCTGACCCCCCACCCCTTCAACCTCTGCAGCAATGCTGGCAGCACTCATACGTCTATTGCCCAAACACAACCTCTGGATATGACGCTGAGCACGTGCACTCAACTTCTTTGGTCGACCACGGCGAGGTCTGTTCTGAGTGGAACCTGTCCTGTTAAACCGCTGTATGGTCTTGGCCACCGTGCTGCAGCTCAGTTTCAGGGTCTTGGCAATCTTCTTATAGCCTACGCCATCTTTATGTAGAGCAACAATTCTTTTTTTCAGATCCTCAGAGAGTTCTTTGCCATGAGTGCCATGTTGAACTTCCAGTGACCAGTATGAGAGAGTGTGAGCGATAACACCAAATTTAACACACCTGCTCCCCATTCACACCAGTTTGTCAGTACAGTCAGTAACGTAGCAGATTTAAAAGTTTGTATCTTTCTGCAGTCCAATAGAAGGCAGCAGCAAATGTATACAAGCTGTACACTCACTACTTTACATTGTAGCAAAGTGTCATTTCTTCAGTGTTGTCACATGAAAAGATGAAAAGATATATTTACAAAAATGTGAGGGGTGTACTCACTACTGTGAGATACTGTAACTGCAAAGTATGGTTCATGGAAGTGCTGCTGAAGTGGAGATTAATGACACTGAAATATACAGACGAAAAATGGATAAAGTACAATGAAATAATCTATTAAATGTGTAGTTTGGAAGTTTTTTAGAAAACGTTTTATAGTGACAAAATAACTCAAAATTTCAAAATTTACCAGTGCATGAAAAAACCTGTAGTGTCTTGCCTTTATTGAGTGATAATGATTTAAATTATTATTAGAAAACATCAGCAGAGTAAAATCTTGGTAGTTGTGGGCAGAGGTTCAAGTTTGTCGGTGTGTGTTGTGTTAATTGTGTGTATCTTTCCAATGGAACACTCAGTTTCCATGGATATCGATATGCTAGGAAACGAAGTGTTATAATGTGAAGGCTGAAGAAAAATCTCCTTTACACTCAATTTGTCAATATGTAAAGCTTTCAAAATAAACAGGCAGCATAGATATAATATGACAGAGATAAATATCAAATTTTTTTATTTTGTTTTAAAATTGTACATTTATATATTTATATATATATATATATATATATATATATATATATATATATATATA
>NW_015505760.1:425846-430491 GCF_001515645.1 Sinocyclocheilus grahami | reverse complement strand
AGTGACCAGTATGAGAGAGTGTGAGCGATAACACCAAATTTAACACACCTGCTCCCCATTCACACCTGAGACCTTGTAATACTAATGAGACACATGACACCGGGGAGAGAAAATGGTTAATTGAGCCCAATTTGGACATTTTCACTTAGGGGTGTACTCACTTTTGTGGCCAGCGGTTTAGACATTAATGGCTGCGTGTTGAGTTATTTTGAGGGGACAGCAAATGTACACTGTTATACAAGCTGTACACTCACTACTTTACATTGTAGCAAAGTGTCATTTCTTCAGTGTTGTCACATGAAAAGATATAATAAAATATTTACAAAAATGTGAGGGGTGTACTCACTTCTGTGAGATACTGTATATCTCCTCGGCTTGTTCTTTACTTTGCCGTTGCTGGAAAGGTCACATCTGAGATGTTCCAGCTTGTTAATGTGCCTCAAGTTAAAAGAGTTACTGCACACTGTATAAAATGTATTTTTTACAAGCATCTCAACTAGACCAACTTCAAACTTGTGACTTGAATTTTCAGACTCTTGATGATTTTACTCGAGGAGATCAGAAATATCCCAGAGACCAGAGGATGAGACATGTTCAAGGAGCGACTGTCACTAAAGAAACCCCCTTCAGACAATGAACCGAGACTCCAACAAAGAAGAAAAAGAAAGAATTAAGAGTTTTTGGCATAATCCCGACAGGCTGCGGCGTGAGATCTCATCCATCAATCCTGCATGCAAGCTGGGACCTCACACCAACAAACTGACAGTTAGCAATCTCTAAAGATGAATTACACCCAGACAGATAAAAAAGAGGATAAAAAAGAGGATATGTTGCTCTAGCCGGAGAGAAGGGTAAGTAGTGTGATATTTGAAATTGCATCTTTTATTGCGCTCTCTCTGAGAGTGAAGGTGGGACTGTGATCTCTCTATATAAAGAAACTCTGTCTGGGTCTTTGTTAAGGTCAGATGATGCTGGGTTTCTCAGAAGCTCACAGTCAGAAGCCAACAGCTTCAAACGGAGTGTTGCCTTTCAGAGCAGTGGCTAATATAAGCCTGCTATAAGCCATTCACTCCCTACTGGTACAAAGAGGACAAAGTCAGACAGAGACAAAGACAGACAAAAAGAGATGAATGCGTATAATTATCAATTCATTGTTGTTTTATTTGGTTTCATAGCAAAGTCCATTTACAACTTGCTGTAACAGCTACTGCTGTTAGATATAATTGTTCAATTCTTCTTAAAGGTATACTTTACCCCCCAATTTTTTTTTTTTTTACTAACCCTCCCATTTAAAATTCTAAGACTTTCTTTTTCTGTGGAATGCAATAGGACGTGCAGCTCTTTTCCACACAATGAAAGCGAATGGGAACTGATGCTGTCGATCATGCTATATTCCACGTTTTCTAAAGCTTTACATGAGAACATGTATAACAGAGAAAATTTATAATTTTATGTATTTTGCATTAAATCTTCTGTCCTCCACACTGTTACTATTGTTAACGTAAACTATTACAAATAATTTTTTGGTAATTGAAATAAAGCTGAAATAAAATATTAATAGCAATTATAACAATTATATATTTTTTTAATAGATAAAAAAATAAAAAATTAGAAATGTTGCCTTGGCAACTAACTGAAACAAATAAAAAAAAAAATTGTAATCACTAAAACTAAGAAAGAAAAAAATAATTTATTAATAATGTAATTAATAATGTAATTTTAAAAAAAATTTGAAAATCACATAACAAAATGACTAAACCTTGCACTAAAATTCAAATAAAAATGGAAAATATAAAAATAAAAGTAATAACAATTACAAAAGAATAAAATAAAGCATATTTCATTACCTTTTGAAAATGGGTTCAAAAGGTTCAATTTGAGCAGATGTTTTTACTATCACTGTTATTGTCAGAGCGCACTTTCCAAGTACATTCAGCATCTGGTTCATATTCGCAATCTCAATCATATTTTTGTTTTCAAAGACTTCAAAAATCAATATTTTGATCGCTGACAGCTTATTCATCACATCCACCTAAATGCTAGTGGCATTTATATTTCACTGCGTACAGTAATTGTTCTACAGTAAAGCCATTGAAGCCAGTTACATTTCTGCAGATGATATTCTTTTGTTTTATGCCTGCGGTAATTATGAGTGAAACATCACGTTATCATTGTCTATAAAACAGTGCCACCTTAAGGAAGAAAAGAGAATTGCACTTTTTGAGTCTTCAGATATTTACTTATTGTTGCACAGAAAAAAATATACTTACACTATTACATACCTCGGGTCTCTAGCGACCCTATACACTTTTTACAAAAATGAATCAGAAAACAGACATTCTTTTATATATGTTTTTTGGATTAGAATAGATTGAGGAATACTAAGAGAGCTGATGTCTAACTTTAAAAAATGAAAAAGGGAGAGGGTAGTGAATGATGTCCTGGCTCGCTAAAGACCCGAGGTATGCATATAAGGGTAAAATGACTAGAAAACAGAATTGTATTTTTTTGCCTCAACTATCCCTTTAAGAGTTTCCTCTGATATTTCAGACAAAATCAAGCCATGACATGAGACTAACAAAGGCCATGTGACAGATCTCTTCTCCTAAAGCATAACCAATTACTGTGCTGCCTCTACATGAGGATGAAAATGAGAGCCAAATATTGACTTGCCGCTCTACCTATCCGGCAGCTCAAACACTGACGACAGCTTAATAAGTCCAGTAGCATTTGCCGCCATCATTCACACTCTCCAATTCAGCCAATTACAAGTGGACTAGCCTCAATCAGTCAGACCTGAGAAATCAATAACTGTCTGTGACGTCCAGTCCCGCAGGGAGGTTTCTGGTATCTACAGGAATCCTAGGTCAATATGTCACACTGATTCAACACTGAGCCTAAAGCAACAGTCAGGCATTACACCGGTAACATATACACATGTCCTGCAGCTGCCCTTGTTTACCTAAGCGGACAGGTGGTCACGACACAGGGGGAAAAAGTCTCTTCATAAAATTCATACACTTGTGCCATAATACGCCACAGTAATATTTACATATCCAAAGATCATTAACATCTGCTAATAATAGTCACATTCTCAGTCACAGCTAAAGGCTAATCATTTTATCTAGTGTTTGACTGCTTTTTGTATGGGGTCCAGGCCTCCAGAGAGTCAATATGCAGTCGAAACACCATCAGATCTGAAATCAGCCCTGTAGCACATTCAACACTTCAGAGAGAGAGAAACGCTCATTTGCACCTCTGACTTACATATTAAATAGTGTGGAAGGATTGTGAAAATACGATGGCTATAAATAGATTTGAAACGTACAGGCATTGCATGTATGGATCACACGGCTGTACTGAATATTATGCACACTGAGTGAATTACAGCCCCAATTTCAAAGAAGAATAATATGGAAATTTCAGTAATGAGTTCTATAATAACAGACTCACAGTATGTCAGGACATGACTATGGTGAGATAAATGATGTTGGAAATTTTGTAGATACAAAACACTGTTTGGGATGACCCCAATTATATCTGTAGTGGCCCCAAAATTATTTTGACACTTAGTAATGTCTGCATGTTATGCTTTAGATAACAATATTCCAAATTCAGTGGTACAGTATATGCATCAGTGTTGTTATTGTTAACTAAAATTTAAATTGAATCTATTAAAAATTGTTTTTGGTAACAGAAATAAAGCTAAAATATAAATATTAAATGAAAAAATGTAAACTTAAAAAATTTATTATCTTGGCCGAAATAAATAAGTTTAAGTACTTAAGTATTACCTAAACTAAAACTGAATTTAAAGATAACTTAAAAAAAAACTAATAAAAATGATAAAAGCACTTTATGAAAAAGTACTAAAACTTTAAAATACTAAGAAAACTTCAATTAACACACACTGATCTTGTTGTCTTGGCTGAAATAGATAAGTTAAAGTACTAAAATGACCTAAACTGAAACCGAAATAAAAATAAATCAAAGATAAATACAAATATACATACGAAAATACTAAAATAATACTTAACACAAACACACTATATATATATATATATATATATATATATATATATATATATATATATACAGCCAACTTACCTCAGTTCCACAGTTCCATTCCAGCATTACTCGTCTGCTACTATGTCCAAAGTAATATATTTTCCTTCGGAACATGAGCTAGCCGCTCCAACTCAAGCCACCGGCTCGAAGACGCCATCTTTTCAAGCCACCGGCTCCAAGGCACTTGCCTCGCAAGCCAACGGAACAAAAGTGCTTCCTTCCTCGGCACGCGGACGCCAGCCTGCAAGATCAACAGCTCAGCGGATGAGTAAAGCCGAGCTCTACAGTCTATACGTCTCCCTTGAACACACTATTAGCGCTTTCCACTGCATGGTACGGCATGGTACGGCTCGGTACGGTTCACTTTTGGGGGGTTTTCCACTGGGTACAGTACCTGGTACTTTTTTTAGTACCACCTCGGTTGGGGTTCCAAACATACCATACCATTACCAAAACGTGACGTGTAAACTCTGCTGATCACTGATTGGCCGGAGAGAATCGTCACTACCTGCGTCACTGAACTTGAGACACAAACACAAAAGAACCACTAGATTTAAATCAGCACAGCCAGAGAAGG
>NW_015505760.1:414614-425474 GCF_001515645.1 Sinocyclocheilus grahami | reverse complement strand
AAATACTAAAAAAATACTTAACACAAACACACTATATATATATATATATATATATATATATATATATATATATAAAGTGAAATAATTAATAAATACTATAATAATATTACAACATTAAAATAATACTTGTCTGCACACAGATTATCTTTTCTCAGAAAAATGATTTTTTGATTAAGATGTAAACATCCTTTTTGTTAATTCATTATGTAGAGTATTTTGGTCACACTTTATTTGAAGGCGTCCTTGATACAACGTAAATGTACAATTAATTACTAAGTAATATTAATTAACGTACTTATTATAGGGTTAGAATTAGGTTTGATTTATGGTTAGTTTGTTTGCAATTATGCATAATATACTATTATTACTATAGTAAGTACATGCATGTGTAACAACGACACTGTAAAAAAAAAAAAAAGTGTTACCAACATTTTATCTGATGTTTTATCATTTTCACAAGTGTTCTGTCCTTCTTTAAAATTCATGTTTACAAAATGAATGTATACAAAATAGCTATTGGGGCCGCTGCAACACAGAACACGGCACACCGACTCCTTCCCTCTTATTTTTTCTCAGCATTTCTCTCATGCATCTGTTTACTCCATACATACAGGACTATGAACGGTGAAAGATTCCTCTTCCCAAGTGATCTCAGGATAAAAAGACTTGATGACATAACTCATCCAGTGACGCATGTAACTCCGGATTTCTGAATCTGCAGCCACGTCAACTGTTACCAGGAGAAGACCGGCCAACATCACTTATGTAGGTCGCATTAAAAACACATGCGGCATACGCAGATGCCAATTTTCAAAGACAGCCCCCTCTTAGAGCAGACTAGAATCTACTTCAGCAGAACTGAGCAGCTGTGATCATACTGAGGATTATTCGTGTTGACTCACGGAGCTAGTTATGAAAGAAGCCCAGTCGGATCAAACGCAAAGTTTCTTTCGTGACCTAAAGCAAAGGCCAACTAAAAAAAGTCTGATTTAAAAATAAATAAATAAATAAATACTGCACTTTTTCATGCTTTTCATCTATTGTGCTGAATATCCCATGATTCCATGTTAGAGCAAAGTTATGAGCAAAATATATTAATGAAAGGAGACCTGCACACTGCTTGTAGGCGGAGTTAATAAAATGATGCAAATTGCATTATAATTAACTCTAAAAAGTGGAGCATTACCCTTTTATGTAAACTGTACTTCAGGGATCTCGCATAACAATGCACTCAGTTACAAGCACTTTAGACATAGTGTGTACAGATGTTCAGTGGTCCAAAAGGGCTTCTATTTTTAATACATTTACATTTTTTAGGACAGCAATTGGAGTGAAAGATATGAATATGATAATGTCTTTTGTTTAAATGACAACCGGCCTTTTATACAAAGGCTTTTACATCGTCAGTGTCACAAATTTGCATACACTAGTGTTCAAAAGTTTGGAGTTAGTAAGATTTTATTTGATTTTTTTAAAGAAATTAATACTTTCATTCAGCGAGGATCCATTAAACTGATTAAAAGTGACAGAAAAAACATTCACAATGTTACAAGATTTCTATTTCGAATGAATGCTGTTCTTTTAAACTCTCTATTCCTCAAAGACTCCTTAAAGGGATAGTTCACCCAAAATGAAAATTCTGTCATTAATTACTCACCCTCATGTCGTTCCAAACCTGTAAGACCTTCGTTCATCTTCAGAACACAAATTAAGATATTTTTGATAAAATCCGAGAGCTTTTGCCCCTGCATAGACAGCAACGCAACTGAAATGTTCCCAGGCACAGAAACGTAGCAAGAACATCGGTAAAATAGTTCATGTCACATCAGGGGTTTGTAATTTTATGAAGCTACGAGAATACTTTTTGTGCACAAAGAAAACAAAAATAACGACTTTATTCAATACTTCTTCTTCTCCTCATCCCGTCTGCCGCAGCGCGCCATCATTGTGGAGAGTATCACGATGCATGCGTTCTGTCATCTGCATGTAAACGACGCATGCGCGTGCTGATGCATGTGTGTGTTTAACGTAAGCAACAGAACGTGCATGCATTGATACTCTTTCCACAATAGCGGCGTGCCGTGGCAGAAGGGATGAGGAGGAGAAGAATGGTTGAATAAAGTAATTATTGTTGTTTTTGAGCAAAAAAAGTATTCTCGTAGCTGCATAAAATTTCGGTTGAACCCCTGATGTCACATGGACTATTTTACCAATGTCCTTGCTACATTTCTGGACCTGGGAACATTGCAGTTGCGTTGCTGTCTATGGAGGATCAGAAAGCTCATGGATTTCATCAAAATATCTACATTTGTGTTCTGAAGATGAACAAAGGTCTTACGGGTTTAGAACGACATGAGGGTGAGTAATTAATGACCGAATATTCATTTTTGATTGAACTATTCCTTTAACAACAGATGTTTTCACACAAATATTAAGCAGTACAACTGTTTTCAACATTAATACTATAAGAAATGTATCTTGAGCAGCAAATCAGCATATTAGAATGATTTCTGAAGGATTATTTGACACTGAAGACTGGAGTAATGCCTGCTGAAAATTCAGCTTTGCATCAAAGGAATAAATTACATTTTAGAATATATTCAAAAAGAAAACATATTTTAAGTGGTAAAAATATAAAAAAATGTTTTTATTATTTTAAAAACATTTTCAATTTGGACAGATTTTCAGACCCCACTGTACACTTAAGTCTGCATTTATTAATCTGAATGTATAGTATTTGTGCTTCAGTAACTTACTGTCGGCGGGTCGGCAGGGGTCACTCCAAGTGCTGTCAGTCGAGTGATTACTGGACACAGAGGAGACGCTAGAGCTCCGAACAAACCCAAAGGCGGCCAGACGAGCCGGCGGGAGGCGCGAGTAACCGGGAGGACGCAGGCCAGACTGAGCTGGCTTCGGCAGGAGGGATTTAGCAGCTAACCCAGTCACCACTGGCTTTCTCTGATCTGAGGTGAAGAAAACTATGATTAGTACTCAAACTAACTCAAAAAACACAATTTGTAAAATAGAGCTTTGGGAAATAAAAGTCACATACTGCTTTTCTAGTATATGTCAATATGAAGGTCAACTATGCATAACATACTCTTGTAATACTGCTGTGACAAAATGAGGCATACATGATCACATGACAACATTCAGTTGAGAAACAGATGGAACACAAGGAACAAAGAAAGTGAGTGTTGTGTCCCGAAATGACCTATTTCGAAGCAGACTAGCCTAAAAGAGACTCACAGTAGGATAGAAAGAGAGAAAACTGTAGTGTTTTACGACCTCTCTCTGGTGCGAGGTAAAGATCACTTTAAAAAGCTCCTGAAAAAATCATAAAGAGGTGCTCTGACCACAGCATGTCATGGCCATTCATCAACATCTATACCACTGCAGTATTCACATGGAGAAGAGCGATGAGTTACATTTCTCATCCACTTAGGGAGTCTAATTTAATGCAAAACGTTTGCCAAAACATATCATCTTAGTTGGCTCATAAAATCCTTATATGAGCTCAAAAAAGTGTTAATATAAAACTGAACAGAGTAATAATTTAAGAAAAAAGTAATATTTATATATATATATATATATATATATATATATTAAAATGTAATTTATTAATTTAATTAACCTTTTTTCCCCATAAAAAGAGCCATTTCAGTGTCTGGTGCTTAACATGAGTTTACTGTCTCTTGCAAAAGCTCTTTCTTTTTTAATTAGTCCAGAAGGACAATCGTTTAAGAGGCCATTGGTTCCTCTAAAACCAGCTCTGCACAAATTATTAAGATATCAGTGCTTAATAAAGGCCTCAACTGAATAGAGTAATGGATTTTCCTTACCCCATGTGCTTTTTATTACACCAGTGAACATGATAAAAGCTGTTTACATACAATTAATAAGGATTAATATGAATATCTGTTGTCTTTTGCTTTCCCTATCAGTTCTTTGCACTGTAGGTCTTCATCTGTAACGCTGGCAGCACAGGGACTGCTGTCGAATCAAAAAATTATGATTTGGAAAAGCACAGGAAGAAAACTATACATAAATATGCACATGCAAAGAGCTACCGCGGGGTGAATTTAGGGACCCACTTCAAGGCTTGCTTTGAACTCCCAAACTCCCCCAACCCAAGGTCGTAATTTGGGGCAGGTGGAGAGAATGCTCCCCTCCTGCTCTTAGAGATAAAGCACCTTGACTTTATGTCCCTGTGATTTCAGCAAAGCGTAGCGCATACTAAATGACAATCTATGATTTCTCATTTCGTCTGTCGCATTCTCAGATGTTTATTAGACTGCAATGTCAGCAGCTTCGTATACACATTCTTCACAAATGAAAATGCACACATACACACTCAAGCAAATGCACATAACAAAGCACCCTCTCATCCATTCATCTCTAATCAAAGTTGCCCCGGCTCCATCACTTCCCCCAGCGACCCCCACCCCAACCCCAGGCCATCAAGGTCTTTAATGAAATTGCATGCAGCTTCTCCATGTGAGGGTGATCATTAAAGATAAATGTGTTGCTGTTCTCACTCTCCGATTTTTTCTCCATCAATCATCTTTATTCCTTCCTGTTCCTACTACCCCATATTTCCAGACTTGCCCGGATCACACAAAATAATCATCCATCATGGCTTTGATTTAGCATTTTCAGTGTTTGTTTATTTATTTTTCCTACAATGAAAGTGAATGGTGACCAAAGCTGTTCCCACTCACTTTTACTGTACGGAAAACAGAAGCTTGTACATTCTGCTAAACAGAAATTGACTAGGGCTGGGCAAAAAAAAGAAGAAGATTTTCCGATTAATCGTTTTTTTTAAATGACGTCGATTCGATATCGATTCTCTTGGAAATCGATCTTTTCCAGTATTTATTTCAGCACACATTTAAAGGGGTCATATGATGCTTTTTTAAAGATCATTATTTTGTGTATCTGGTGTAACAGAATATGTTGACATGCTTTAATGTTCAAAAAACACATTCTTTTTCAAATACTGTACATTATTGTAGGTCCTCTATGCCCCGCCTCTCTCAAACGCTTTGTTTTCTACAAAGTCCCTCCTTCCGACAAGCGCAGTCTGCTCTGATTGGCCAGCTGACCCAGTGCATTGTGATTGGCCGAACACCGCAAGCACTCGTCGGAAATGTAACGCCCTTACCATAATCGCGAGCTTCATCTTTCAAAATAAATGTAAAGACAGAGCCCGAAAGGGGAACAGAGTCGCGTGACAGACACAGTGATGAAGCTGGTCTCTCTAGCTCTCTCTCTCTCTCTCACACACACACACACGTGCGCGCACACGCACACACACACACACACACACACACACACTTTGGATGGGATAAATGCAGAACACTAATTCAGAGTATGGGTCACTTAATTTCTTTTTATTAATTCACCATTTGTAAATTGATGTTTACTGTTAATTTTTTTGAAATATCAATAGTATTTGTATTAAAACTATATTAATACACTGAACGTAATAAAAAAAAATCGAGAATCAAATCGAATCGAATCGAGAGCTTGCGTATTGAAATCGAAGCGGGACATCTGAATCGATACCCAGCCCTAAAATTGACAATTTTAATTTTTGCGTGAACTATCCCTTTAACACCAAAGGGGTGTAATTTTCCCAATCTGGAAATAAATAAGAAGTGTGTGTGTGTGTGTGTTTGTATGCAAATGTATTATTATGGCTTGCAGCTCAAGAACTATGATTTCTTAGTGTTAAAATGCATGAATACATTACTAGAGCACTTTCAACAAGCCCTCACTTAAACAATGATAAACCACATCAATGAAAAATTAAATACTACTAAACTATATGTCATGTTGATAAAAACACGAACATGCATTGTACAAAGAAAAAAGATGGTAGTCTACTGGTCTGTTTACCTCTGATTTTAGTGATTGCTATCTAAAGACATAACAAAGCCTAATTAGCAATCGGTGATCCTTTAATATTGTTCTTCAGTTTATTGTACTTCACTGCATTAGACAACTTTCAAGAAGATTTTGATTATATACAGTGTTTAAAAGTAGCCCAGTGGCCAGAATCAAATCTTTTCATTGTTTGAGGGTGTGAATAAATAATGTAGCATGAGATGATAACTACAGTGGAAAATGATTTTCTTTAGCAAGACAAGCAAGAGTCTAGTCACACCAGGCGAGGTTAACCTTCCTCTTGACTTCTTTTATATTGCTGCAGGAGTAAAACTCAAGCCTACGCTCTAGACTGTCTCTTTATCTTTTGTAGCATAAGCATCTTTACACCATAAAAATCATATCATGTCTCAACTACAGTTAATAATTTTGATCAGGCATAGTTATTGGCATGAATTAACTGTTAATTGCTTTGCACTTCAAAGCATCACAAACAGAGCCAAACAGCAAGAAATAGGCATTTGCATGAATTGATGGAGACTGTCATGGGTTTTCAGTGAGATAACAATATGCAGATAGACAGATGCCCTCTAGAAAAAACACGGAGGGTGATGGCAATGCTGGTAGTGGATTTAAGATGAAATAATTCATATCTTCACCTTGGCAGGCAAAGTTGTCGGAAATGAAGTGTGCTTTAGAAATGGAGAGGAACTGTTAAGCTCAGACAGAACTCCCTCATGGCACAAGATGAATGTGAATTTTATTTATATTCAACTGAATGCCAGGAGGTAAAATGTATTTTACACTGACTAGCGGCTGGGATGAGTTTATCTGTAACAATTACAAATGCATAGCTGACAGGGATGAAAATACTTCATATGACATTCTCTTCCTTTCTTCCATTTAAATCTATTCATCTCAAAATACTCCAGAGTCACTTCTGCCCTTAGGATCTAACAGATTCTAAGACTGCTCTGGCTTGGGTTTCCATTCAACTTGCCCCAGTGTAGCATGTGAAGCATTCAATTTTACATGACAGTCATAAACAAGACCATTTGACTCATTCTGCCATGCAAAGTGAACCATTGATCTTACCTTGAGGTTCCTGAGGGGTTTGAGTGGTCGGGTTTACTGCCTGCATTGGTTGACTGAGGGTCAGTGGTGACTTCGGCTGGCCTGTTAGGACCATCCTGTTCTTGGCAGTTGCAAAGGGAGTCCTGTTTACAGCACCAATGCCAAGCTGGGGTCTTAGGCCTCGTGGTGGACGATACAGACTCCCCATATCCTGTGCTCCCATAGGGGGTCCAGAAGGGTCCTCGGCTCCAGAAACTGGAGACCCAAGGGCTAATGGAGATCTGCCCGCCTAAATTGACAAAGAACATTAAGCTGCAGTCAATAAACTCTTCCAGTAGTTCATAAACTTGTCTACTGAAGATAACAAGTGTTAAATTTTTAAAGCTTACTAAAATATTGACATTCCCTCCATAAGGCATTCAGGGAGTAGTCTGTTAATACTCCAAAACACGCACACACTGTTACATTACAAAGCACTTGGTTTCACCAATGTAAATAATATAATAGAGTTTACATGTAATTAGGTTTACCAAGAAATAGACATAAAAGCATTTAAACAGAGAACAGCATATTGTCTAGAGCATTCCTTACTGCTGCAGACAGAGGCTTGTTGAGAGAACCATAGAAGCTGTCTGCTCTGCCTGTCATTTTATGGGGCATGGTGTTGCTGGGTGGCTTAATCCCAGACATCATGAGTCCAGGCGAGAAGAACCGGACCTTCTGCATCTCTTGACGATACTTATCATAGAGTAAATTTGAGGCACTCAGCACAGTGGCTTCCCCTTGATCTTCGACCGCTGGTTTGGCCTGTGTGCTGCTGTATGTTGAGAGTCTCGTAGCTAAGGACGACACCTCGTAAGTTCCCTCAAAAGACTGGGGTTTCACCTGGGGAGTCTTCCGAATGTACGTAATGATTTTGGGCCGGACACTTTTCGGTTTTGGCAGGCACTTGCTTGGAGGGGAGGTCTCCAATAATGCCTGCTGTGGATGAGTTTTATGGATGCTTGTGTTGATTGTGGTTTTAACTGGGGTTCTTAAGCCCGAGCTAAACCCAGCATAACCCAACTGAGGACCTCGAGAAGGTAATGTCTTGATGGGTGAGGAAGGAGGCTGTCTTTGAGGAGACCTTGTGGTCTTGGGGGATGGAGGTGTCAAAGGTCTAGTCGGACTGCTGTAGGCTCGCCTGCTGAAGTGAGTCTTTCTTTCTAGGCTGGAGGGACTTACAGCACGATCTGCTGAACTTTGCCTCTTCAAGCATTGGGCTTCTCGTGTAAAAGCCTGGTTGGGAGGTGTCTGTGAGTCTGCGTTGGGATTGCTGTAGACTTCAGTAGTAGGCAGCACTTGTGGATGGCTCTGACCTTTCTCTGAGGAGTGGGATTGTTGCTGGTCTGCCTGGGTGTCTATGCTGGGGTATCCTGAGGTTAGTCGTTTTTCAGTAGAAAGAGGGCGGACTAGCTGCCTACAAGAAGGTAGCACCCTCAACATACCTTTCGGCACCTCGGTTGACATCCTTTTCCCAGCATTCTGCTCTGCTTCCATTTGGAATTTTTGCAGTTTTACTGCTCCATAAGAAGGATGCATTAGCTTACTTCGGTCATATTGTGGTTCCTGAGGCAGTGTGGTAGAGTTATGGTTTTGGTCCAAATCACTGAGAAGCTCCCTGTTTCTCTCTGAGTGGATGTAGGACTCGGTAGTAGCTGGATGCTGGTTCCTGCCTTTGTCTGAGGTAGACTTGGTGGACTGGGAAGAGAGAGGCTGTGTGCGGCCTGCACTGTCCAGGGCACTTGCTAAACTTCCACTGAGGCTGGTCACTGCAGAAAGAGAAGATGAAAAGACATTGCCCTCAGAACCACTTCGCGCATCTCTCAGGGTTCGGTTCGCACCACAGCGAGAGCTGGAGGTCCTGAGGTCAAGGGGCTGAGAGTTCTCATTTGCATCTCCATCCACATTATGGTTTTCATTGTGGTCTTTCCAAGGGGAGCCAATAGTGGTGCTGATGGCTGTAGATGAAAACTCTTTTTCACTGAAGTTCTTTGCTCCCTTTCTGCTTCTTTCACTCTGCATGTCTACCTGTTCTTCTTCTTCCACTACAAATGTTTCTAGCTCTTGACATTCCAGCAGTTCAAACTCTTCAAGCTCAGGGTCTTCACACCGAGCATGTGTTCCCCAGATAATGATCCTCTCCTGGGCTTCGGAGTGCGACACCAGAGTGGGTAGTTGGCTGCCATGCTCTCTGTCATCTGAATAAATTTTCTCTTTGGTGATTTGATTGGCATTGGCATCTTCCACGGTTTCTATCAAAGACTGCTTGTCGTCTTTCTGTATTTCTTCTTGTTGGTTGACTTCACCGACTTGTATCTTTCCTTGCACATTCATGTTGTACAAGTCTGAGCTTCCCTCTCAAAAGCTCCACGATAATCCTGGATCCATCAAAGGTATTGTTCTCTCACTTGCCTGTACCTAGGCTTTCAAAGTTTACAGTTTGGATGGAGTGCAGAATCACAACTTAATCTCACATTATTTCCATTTCTATTCCAAGATACCGCCAAAGAACTGAGCTGTATTTGTTTGTTTCTTAACAGGGAAATGCACTTGATGACATCACATCAGCCTTGATGACCTTGAAATGCCTTGTTCATTCATCTGGTGCCAAACCTGCACAGAAAATAAGACATTACATGTTGTAAGCAGTGCAGAGTGTGCTTCAGCAAAAACTATCCCACATGGGTTGTTTAATTTCCATCACAAGATTTGCATTTATTTAGATGAGTTTTTAAATTCTCAGCCTTTGGGGTAAAAATGCACAGTTTATTTTCTCACTTTTCCTGACTAAAGCAAAACATCATTCTCGTTTTATTGAAGGTAAGGAACAAGATTTAAAATTCTCTTGTATGGCTGTTTGCTGTTTCATTGCAGTTTTCAATGAATATAAAACAGCTTAAAGGCACGCACGACTTCGGTAAACAAAGTAAAAAGATGTGCATTTACATTTATACCTTTTCTTGACAGAGCAATGCATAAAACGGATTTGACTCAACTAAAAGGTACAAATGCTGGAGACAAGAAAAAAGATTATTGCATATTTGGCAACATTTTCAATAAGTCAGAACTTATGGCTCCTCAACAAATGAATGGTCTCAGTGGACTATTTACTCATGTTTCTTCACATATTTCATGGCATCCTCTGTTAAAACCTCAATTTAGTGCCCAGTTTGGACTGACAAATTCACTATGGCAAATTTATATACAAACCCAATTCCAAAAAAGTTGGGACACTAATTGTGAGTAAAAAAGGAATGGAATAATTTACAAATCTCATAAACTTATATTTTATTCACAATAGAATATAGATAACATATCAAATGTTGAAAGTGAGACATTTTGAAATGTCATGCCAAATATTGGCTCATTTTGGATTTCATGAGAGATACACATTCCAAAAAAGTTGGGACAGGTAGCAATAAGAGGCCGGAAAAGTTAAATGTACATATAAGGAACAGCTGGAGGACCAATTTGCAACTTATTAGGTCAATTGGCAACATGATTGGGTATAAAAAGAGCCTCTCAAGAGTGGCAGTGTCTCTCAGAAGTCAAGATGGGCAGAGGATCACCAATTCCCCCAATGCTGCGGCGAAAAATAGTGGAGCAATATCAGAAAGGAGTTTCTCAGAGAAAATTTGCAAAGAATTTGAAGTTATCATCATCTACAGTGCATAATATCATCAAAAGATTCTGAGAATCTGGAACAATCTCTGTGCGTAAGAGTCAAGGCCGGAAAACCATACTGGATGCCCGTGATCTTCGGGCCCTTAGACGGCACTGCATCACATACAGGAACGCTACTGTAATGGAAATCACAACATGGGCTCAGGAATACTTCAAGAAAACATTGTCGGT
>NW_015505760.1:287153-414539 GCF_001515645.1 Sinocyclocheilus grahami | reverse complement strand
AGAGGAAGATGCGACAAAGAAGACCTAAGACAGTTGAGCAACTAGAAGCCTGTATTAGACAAGAATGGGACAACATTCCTATTCCTAAACTTCAGTCGTTTGCAGACTGTTATAAAAAGAAGAGGGGAAACATAGCCTTGTCCCAACTTTTTTGAGATGTGTTGATGCCATGAAATTTAAAATCAACTTATTTTTCCCTTAAAATGATACATTTTCTCAGTTTAAACATTTTGATATGTCATCTATGTTGTATTCTGAATAAAATATTGAAATTTGAAACTTCCACATTGCATTCTGTTTTTATTCACAATTTGTACAGTGTCCCAACTTTTTTGGAATCGGGTTTGTATTTTTTTTCTATTGGTTTCAGCAAACTACTAGGCTACCTTTTATATTAATTATGAATATTTCCCTAAAGGGGTACAGTAATATGCCTCCATCATACCACAGTGAACATGCAGTATTCTGTGGGTGGAAATCTAAAATAACGCATTGTAATATTTCATACACCTAATTCGTTTCTCTTTAAAGAACCACAAATTGACAAGCCCGTGTAATGAATAGGAAGTCTATTGACACAAAGCAGTAAAATGTTTGGCTCAGTCCTTTAATGGCAGATGGCAGTACCTCCTTTTCTCTAGTAATTACATTTTTAAATCTCCACTGCTGAGAATTATGTATGGCCAAATCAGGAAGCCAATTTGAATAAATGAAGACTGATGTGCTGCTGAAAAAAAAAAGATGAGACCGAAATGCTTCCCCATGTGTTGGCTTCTTACTGTGCAAGTTTGCCCAACAAAAAAGACAATTAGGGAGAGTGTGAAACGGCTTGTAATTAACAACACTGCTCGCGTGGGACAAAAAAAAAGCAGTCACAGTCAGTTAGGGGGTAGAAATGATGAAAATACACCATTAATCAAAGGTAGGGTTTTTTGCATCTCTATAAAACATTGACACAACAGCTGTTTGCCTATAATTATGATAAGGACATGCAAACAGAAAGCCAATGCTGTTTCGTTATGTAGGTATATAGTCCAAACCAGAAAAAGGAACAAAGCAAGGGCGTTCTGACATTTTCCCAATAGGGAAAAGGGGGTTGGGATTGTTTCAGGTGCTGGCTAGGTAGAGTGGGTGGGTGGCTGGGTGGTCAGTGACTTAGGTGGGCTATAATCAATCACAACATAGATTTGTAAGAAGAGAGAGGTTGCCTTTTTTCCCCACATCAATTCTAATGATTTTTGCTCCAACAGACTTGAGTAATTTATACTGGAATAACAGAAAGAAGTGACCACTAAATCACTTCAAGTGTAAGATGCAAGTGCCACATGCTTGTGCAGGAAATCAGAAAGGAGGTCCATGGAAAAGAGACAGCCCATACAATCCATATCACAATCAGTTAAATGGGCAACAATCTGAGAACAAGCGTATTGACGTTGCGGCACCAGACTGTCACATAGTTCCACCCACAATCCTGCAGGCTGATGAAGTGCTAAAATCACCCACCCACATACCCACCAGCAAATTAAGACTGATATCAAGGTACACTGCATATCGCGAATCCCATAATTGCACAAACATATATAAACATAAGCAGCATTGACACAACATATCAACGGGGCGTTTTTTTCCTCAAATTCAATAAAATTCAATGTTGAGCATGATATGTTCTATGATAAAAAGTGCATAAAATAATCACCAGTATATTAAATTATTGCTGTGATTACAATGTAATATTTTCATTTTTGCTAGATAATCCCAAAATTGTTTATTTACATAATACCAAAGTAAAATGTTACGCCTATGTTTGTAAGTTTATTTCTTCTGGTGAGCACACAAAATATATTTTGAAGAATGTTGGGAACCAAACAGTTGACTGCAGTTATTAAAGGGATAGTTCACCCAAAAATTCAAATTCTGTCATTAATTACTCACCTTCATGTTGTTCCAAACCTGTAAGACCTTCGTTCAAGAAATTTTTGATGAAATCCAAGTCCTTTCTGACCCTATATCTACAGCAATGCAAGTGAAATGTTCAAGGCCCAGAAAGGTAGGTCTTCATTTAAATTAATTGTATAATAAAGTTGTTATTTTTGTTTTCTTTGCACACAAAAAGTATTCTCGTAGCTTCATAAAACTAAGGTTGAACCACTGATGTCACATGGACTGTTTTAATGATGTCTTTTACCTTTCTGGGCCTTGAACGATGGACTATTCTGATGATGCTTTTTATACTTTTCTGGACCTTGACAGTGTAATTTACTTGACAGTCAATGTGACAGTCACAAGCCTCCCGGTTTACATCCAAAATATCTTAAATTGTGTTCCGAAGATGAACTAAGCTTTTACAGGTTTGGAACGACATGGGGATAAGTGATCAATGACAAAAACATTTTGGGGTGGAGTATCCCTTTAACTAAAACACTGTCCATTCATACTATAGCATTTTGTATTTTCCTGAGTCGCTCGTCCACACTGACACACCTGTAAATGTTTTAATCAATGTGCTGCGCATGCATAAAATATCATAAATGTTCAGTGAGATGCTACCGAGAGAGCAGAGATAATAAAGCTTTCATGGAATTCATCTGACATGATCATTTTAATAGCAAAATATCCCACCACTCACTTGCCATCGCATGTACTGTATGGTCTAAAACACAACTGTCATCATCTTTTGCCACAGCAGGCAGCAATTGCAAGTAAATATGCTGCCATTTTGCAGGAATGTAATGTGAACAATATATGAAGTAACATTTATCTTTAGCAACATTATTAAAATAAATAGTAGTCACAATGCCATAGATATACATGGGTACAATATGCATCACGACTAAATATGCGTCATCATTTTTGAATAGTCTACACTATGTCTCACAGTCATACTCACGAAAATAACATTTTCAAATTTAACTACTTATGAGAGAGCGTCTTCCAAAAAGCTCAGTTTTCGGAATGTATACTATGAATACAGTGACATATCAAAGTACACTCGCATTACTATTGCATCTGTTATCATCACTGTACTTATGCTAGGCCACAGTCTTTGATTTATAAGGTTGTACATGACTAAATCAACACTATTATGGTGTGAAAAACATGTCTGATTCCACACAAGTAGAATGCGTCTTTCCATAGCTCTATAAATGTAGATATGTACGACAGCAGCAAAGCTCTTTTAAAAGTAATGCAACAGAGATTCTCGAATCTCAAAAAAGGAAATCATCTATGTTTGGGGAGCTGAATTCACCCCAGTGTGAGGTGAACACCCCCATTCACCCATGATGAAAGAACACAGTAACAGTGAATGACAACCCGGGTCTATGCTTAACCTTTGAAGAGCGGAGTGTATCAGCCTTCTGTGTAGAGGGTAAAAACACACCAGCACAACCTTAATGACATATTTACCCTCAGGTTTTCACATCCTGCTACTTTCTACAGCTCTTCCTTTTAATCTCGAACACATTTTTGTACCTTGCAAAAAGATACACAAGGTAAGAAGAAGAATGTGTGTTGATATCTGTTAACCTAACGAACCAACAATGCTGTCTTGTGCTGAATATTGTTAGAGACAAAGATACAGAATCAGCTCAAGTTTGGAAGCCAATTTAATTTTGCATTTTATTATTTTACTCTTCATTAAATGTCACATTTTCAATGTCACACACCAGCAAGATACAGACGCTTAGGTCATGTGTACTGGCATTGCAGATAGACTTTTAATACTACAGTATATAATAATAAAAATATATACATTTTAAGTATACAATTCTACTTATATATTACATAATACTATTCATATTAATAAATAAGTGAATAAGTAATGAGGCACATTTAAATACCAGGTGTAAATGGCAATCTGATACTAACAGGAAGTGTAAACATAGACTATTGATAAATGAAGAACAGTAAGTAACACCTTCAGGTTCAAGTAATTAAGAAAAAATGGACATCACAGCAGGAAAATCTGTTGTAGATAGTTGTATAGCATGTGGTGTTCTTGTGTTTCTGTATCTCTGCTGTTGTTAACTGAAGTGACAGCTGGGCAGGAAGGTTCAAAGAGACGGACAGGTTTGCCCTATGCTTCAGCCTGATCTGGAGGCTTGTTCTGGGCCAACGGGTGTTTCTCAAGCCCCCTTTGGAGCTAATTAACCTTGGCCTAAAGATAGCACAGAAGACTTCATGACTTCAGCATGAGCCAAAGAGTCTGTTTTCGACTCCAGTCCTGTCAACACATTCATTTAGCAGTGTATTATTCCCTCAAATATAGCTCATTTAGATCTATGGCTGAAGTAGAAAATTCACCCCCTTATCACCATACAGACTGAATATTACATTTATAAATATAGTTTTTTGTTAACTACTGTATTAAAAAATATTAAACTCCTTTTGATTAAAATCTCTTAACCTATATTAAAAAATATCTTAAAATACTTTTCAAATAATTTCCGTAATTGATATAAAAAAAGCTTAAATAAAGTGCAAATATTAGATGAAAAATATAGATAGAAATATTGCCTTGGCAACTCGTTGAAATAAAAAAGTTAATAAACAAGTTGAAGCACCAAAATCACTAAAACTAAAATTTATATACAAAAAAATTTTATATACAAAAATAACAAATGCACAATAAAATACAAACTAAAACTAAAATGAAAATGAAAACTGTAAACGTAAAAATGAAAGGAAAATTTATATATAAACAATATTAAAACAAGCATACAAACAAATAAACGGACAGAAATATATAAATGTGGAAATATTATACACCAAATAAAATTAAAAAAAATTATTAAAAAAGGTGAAAATAAATAAATGTTGACCTAAAAAAAATTATACCATGTATAAATAAATAGGTTTGGAAATAAATGCATAAAAATGCAGGAAAAAACTTCATAAATATGTATAAATACTCTAATAAATAGCAATTTATGTCTCATTGAAAATTCTATTTCTATGCATTTATTATTTATTTAATTAATATTTAATTGCTTTATGCTGTTAATACTAGCCAAATCAGTCCTTCATAGCAAATTGGCACAAACTTATTTTATTTATTTATTTATTTTCTGAGGAAAAAGAAATCAATGCACCATGAGGAGAAGCATCCTCAGTGCTGTGTTGGACTCGATGTGCTCTGTAAGCAGAAAAAAATCTGCACCAAACAGCACCACGAGGCTCCTCAGAGCAGCCAGACGAGGCAGGACCAGATGCCTGAGTCAGGGTGAGCCTGCCAGCCAATCTTGAAAAGAGGGTTTATCAAGTGTGAAACTGGGGCATGGTGGAGTGTGACAGGACGTGGCACCAGCGCTCCCATCCAGCGTTAAACTCCTAATAATAACAGAAAATGAACAGCGAGCACCCTCAAATTACTCCGTCAAGACAAAGAGCTCAAGTAGACGGGCTTAATTAAATCAAAAACACAACTGCTTTGGGAATTATTGATGGTTCGCGGTAATCATCGCCATATTTCTGCTGTCGCTTGGCCGCGGCGGGGGCGATCAGGGACAGACCAGAGCAGAGGAAACAAGCGACAGCTTAGAACACAGGCTTAATTCAGCGAGACTAATGGTACTTGAAAGCCCTTCTCTTCCTGTCATGGATTGAGGATATGTGTGTCAATCAAGGTGTAGAGCAAAAATCAAAAGGCCACTGAGACAAAATAAGAAGCATGTGAAAGAAGGGGCCTTAACAATGAAGACGAGAAGTGATGCTATCCAAATTCTACTTCACGTGAATAATGTAAATTTGGAGAGAAGAAATAAATATTCAGCGCATGTGGTCACATAAGAAGCTTGAATGAATATAAAGTTTCTTACTGTAGTTACAATGGGCATTGGGCACATCGGGACAGCCAAACTGAGCAAAATCTTCGGTATTAGTTTATAAAAACCAATGTGAGATTATTTATAGGAGCCATATCGCAAGGAATCAAAAACTATGGTGTTTTTGTAGTGCTTTTGGGGGCTTGACAGCCCCTTGTCACTATATCATTAATGTTTATCGACTCTTGAAAAATATCTACTTTTGTGTTCCACAATATAAATAAAAATAAATTAATTATAATTAAAACCTAAATGAAAACTGAACTATATATAATAATACTAAAATAAATACTAAAACCCACATACACACATTCTAAAACGTCTAAAATAGATATAAATATAAAGCAGATATAAATAAGTGGTAATGATAATTAAAACTAAAACTATTAAAATAATTTTAATTAATAATGAAAAGCTAAAATAAAATAAATATTCAATGAAAAACTTAAACTTAAAGCAAATGAAAATTCTAAATATTGCTTTAGAAATGAACTGAAATAAATAGCTAAGATTATGTTGAAGCACTAAAATTAACACTAAAGTTTAAACAAACTAAAGCTAATATAAAAAAAAATGAATAAAAATGTAAAAAGCAAAACAAAGTTGCAAAAATGTAAACTTAAAATTAAAAATGAATGTGTAAAAATAAAGCTAAATCAATATTTTGAATATATATACGGAAATAAAAACACAACACAAACATACAGTATATGTAAAAATACATAAATAGATTAGTGATCACTATAAGCTATCATTAATGTTTACCGATTTATGAAAAATTCTAATTTTGTGTTCCACAGTTAAATAAATAAAAAGCACATAAACTGTGTAAAATAGCATAAAAACTAAAAACTAAATTATGACCAAAACTGACTTTTTATCACCAACAAAAATGTGATTAACAGACCTTAGGGAAATGAAATAAATAAATAATTGAATGAATGAATGAATGAATGAATGAATGATATGACCCGTTTAAGTCAGCATAAAGTTTAGTTCTGAAAACAATATCACTACATGTGACTACATAGTTTTAAAAGCAGTGTTGCTGCTTATGGATCTGCTATAACCCCGAACAGGACGAGAGCTCGACAGAGGGCTTGTGACACACTGACCTGGTTGTAGAGCTAGTCTCTGGCCAAATCTTCAGTTCTCAAAAGTGCACATTATAACCGGTCTGATTAATTGACCTTGTTTGTCCATTACACATAGCCCGAAGAGACCCTGGCATGGTGTACAGACCTGTAACGCCACTGTAAATATGAGACATGATCAAATCTGAAGACTTCAGGCTATAATTCAGGAAAAAATCCTGAGGGTTTAAAAGACAAATGCAGCTCTTATATTTGTTAAAGCTCTTACAGTATATCCAAACCAAAACGTGTCATGTGAATGTTACAGGGTTTACCAGCCTTATAGTCATATTTAAAACAAAAGATTGTTGGATTGTGTACAACTAAATAAGTATGCTCCAGGAATATACAGCATTTTCAGTCCCACTGTGTTCACTCAGGTGACCCCTATGAGTTAAGACCTGATGAGCAATTCACATATTTGCACTGATATTGAAAATCACTTCTCACAGACGACCCGAGAGACTTCACTTATGGAAAATTCATGTCCTTGATGTCTCAGCAACTAGAAAATGTTGATACACTCCCACTGAACGGGATGCAAGATGCTACTTTAAAGCAGTTGAGCGTGCTCTAGTTTGTCTGTCAAGTTCCTCTCACTCCTCCGCTGGGACAGGATTTGACAGCGCCTCAAAACATTGTGACAAGTGAGATTGTAGTCACAAATATTCCGGATACATTTACAGAATGGATGGAAATTTGCTTCACTTCATTCAGCAATCATCAGACTCAACCTCATTTCCACAGACGCTGATTCACTTGTCTTATGATAATGATTCTATATGGAGAACATGTAGGTTATTATTATGGTAAAAGGATGGGTTTTGAATAACTGAAGTGCCTCTTTTTGTTTCTAAATATAGCAATTTCAAGGCTAAAACATATAGCGTTATGAAACTTGACTTTTCACTGCCCAGGCATTAAAGCATTAAGCATACGTGTTTTTATATAATTCAGAGACCCTCCCCTTAAAACGTATGTTTCTGCCAGGTAAACACAGCAATCTGTCTCTTTTGATTAGATCTCCTGAAACGGATCTGAACATCAGGTGTAAACCAGGCTCAAGAGCAGCGGCTGTGACACACACACATCTGTATTCTGCTTTAAAGATGCTGGTAATGAAGTACAGGCACATGAGAGATAATTGGAGTGCTGTTACAAAGCAGAGTAAATATTCGCATGCAGTTTGCTGACTAAAAGGATGCATTTGAACCGTACTGATTGCCAAGAAAGCCATCTGGCAAACAGCGACACTGTCTTTTCCAGGATGCCCGGAATGTTTAGGCGGAGAGAGGGCCATGCAGACAGACAAAGGCCAAAACTAAAACCTATGGAGAGAGAAAGAGATAAAGACAGACAGTGGGAGAGAGGAACAGAGCGAGAACATGACAGATAACTTGAGCTGAAAAGGTGTGCTGGAGGGTGGGATATAGTGTGAAAAGATAAATATGGATAGACAGAGAAACAGGAGGGAAGTGTTAAATGGAGGGGGTGAGAAAAAAGGAGTGAGAGTCACACAGCTGTCATACCTCCTGCACATGAAGCATCTTCAGTTCAGCTCCATTCAGAAAAGCCCAAAAAAGCTTCAATTAAACCGCAGACCTTAAACAGTACAGAATGAGAGAGAGAGGTTGTTATGGAGAGATGATGTGGGAGCTGCTGGCGCAGACAAGGAAGCTCAGAGTAAACAAGCTGCCCTCATCTTAAATCTAAGGTAATACCCGCTCACATTTATACGCATTTCATTTTGAAAGGAACCAAAGTGGAAGTTCACCCAAAACTGAAGATTTTTTCATCGTCTGCTCACTCGCATAAAATGCATTTTTTAAATCGTTCCTTTCTTCCAAGGAACACAAAAAGTGATATTTTGAAGAATGTTCATGCTGCTCTTTTCCATATAGTGATGAGTGGCTGTCATGTTCCAAAAACATCATAAAAGCAATTCATATGACTCATGTGTGCAGTAACCTATATCATCTAAAGTTATATGACAGCTTTGTGTGACAATCAAACAAAGCTGGACCATTTTTATTTTTATTCGTATTATTTACATAGTTATTGTGAACACCAAGTTGTCTCGGTGTTACAGGTCAGGGACAGGATGGAGACAGCTGCAGGCAAGAGCAACATGGGGAATAATATCAGCACATTAACAACACAAGTGATGGATGACGCCATCCAGCCTCAATATAAAGTGATTATATCAGGCTATCAGTCACACACACAGGATAGGACTGGACGTTATATGACACAACTTGGCGGTGTTACAACTGTGCATAATATGAGTGTGTTTTATATGTACACACTTTGTGTATTCTTAATTTGCACGTGTGAATCCCATGGGCTCTGCCCTCATCAAAGAGGCATGGTTGTTTATTTGCAGGAAGGTTATGAGACGCAATGGAAAGTTACTAAGAAAGATTTATATTTTAGAAGACAGTTAAATTACTTGACAAAAATGTTCTAATTAACAAGAATACAACAACCTAATTTTAAATAAATAAAATTATGGGAACCATAGTTTCCACCAAAATATCATAGCCTCTTAAAGAGATAGTTCACACAAAATAGAACCCTCTTGTCATTTCAAACCTGTATGACTTTCTTTCTTCTATTGAGCACAAAAGAAGATATTTTGAAGAATGTTGGCAACCAAACAGGCTGTAATATAATGATATATAAATACAATACAATATAAACACAATGTCAATAGTCAATAGCTATGTTTCCATCCAAAGTTACGAATTAAACGTATGCACAAATTTGGAATATCGCATAAAACATTTGCGAATAAAGCACGTTTCCATCCAGTGAGTTGAAGAGAACAAAATCATCACTTCCTGATTAACTTGCACTAAATATCATGAAGAAAATTCATTAATGAATGAATTAATTTACTGCAGTAGGAGAAGGCACTGTATATAATCATTTTTGTATACAATAAATTATGAGCTCACGTTATCTTATTTTTTGGAGCCTGCTGTTTGGGAATGCAGTTCTGGGAGTTAATTATAACGAAGCACTTTGACGAGACTTTTAGAATGACAAAACTAGCATTTCAGGTGCTGTGCCATGAGATCGGTCCATTGGTTGGTCCAGTTATGCTGTCCCATTGCAAAGTCACGTCTTTTTTGATGCGCATTAAGGTACTTATTTGGTAAAAGTGTTTACATCGTAGTTTATGCACATGTTTTCTTACCGGATAAGAAATGTATCCAACTTAGTTGAGCGCATACGTTTTTTTTATGCACAATTTTAGAATTTATGCGCATCCTAGCATTTCCATCCAGCATTTTTTTATGCGATATCTCAAAAATAGGTGGATGGAAACATAGCTAATTGGAACCAAAACTGTTTGTTTACCAACATTTTTCAAAATATCTTCTTTTGTGTTCAGGTTTCATACAGCTTTGGAATGACAAAAGGGGGAGTAAATGATGACAGAACTTTAATTTTTGGGTGAACTGTCCCTTTAAGAGACTTCTTCCAGCGTTTAAATGAGATCCTATATTAATTATGGTTTTACTGTACAAAACAATAACTGTATTGTATTTAGATGGAAACTCTGGGGGTTACCATGGTAACATTTATTAAGGGTTATTGTCAGAAAGCTTGAGTAGGAAAAAATGAATTCCTTGAGCTGAATATTATCATCATGGAGGATGTTGGGGATAATATCAGACAATGAGATTATGCAGTAACACGGTCATTATGAAAATAATTCTTGGGAAACTACAGGTCAAGTCCCGTTGCCATGACAACCCTATCTCACAGACTGCTGGAGAACTCTTTCTTCAGTGTGTGTGTGTGTGTGTGTAAAGGTGAGGAGACAGCCCAACTGTCCCAAATACCTGCTCAACATTTATTTTACTTTTCTCTCTTCTAAAAACACTTTACAGGTGAAGAGGACAACTGAACACATAAATAGGCCCATTAGGTAAATAGGTGACATTTTTTTCACTCTATTATTATTCTGAGACAAATGCTGAGTTCTGGCCAATCAGTGAACAGGTAACATCTAGTCCCTGGATATGGTGGCTGGGATAGAAACAGGTGATTAATGCCAGTTTGGGCAGCTCTGCAGTCTGCACACACACACACACAGACTTGAGGTGGAGCATGCTCACTAAAATGTCCTCGGCTGTACTTTGCCTAAAACTAAAAATAGCTTGCAGCAGCTATGTGATTCAGATCCATTCCCACTCCATCACATCCCATTCTGGGGTTATTTATCTGTGTGGAATGATTATTCTGTCCTGGAGGAGTCACCTGGAGAAGTACAGGACGGCTAAACCTTAATCTTCACTGCTGATGGAACTCGGTCAAGGAGATATAAAGCAATATGATCCCATCAAGGTAAAAGATGAGTAGCTTAGTTGCTCTATTGAGTGTGCTGAAATCCCCACTTATTTCTGAAAGTTCTGTAAATCTTTTTTCAGATTCCTTTTTAAATCAGATATGACATGACTATATTTGCAGACACTAACATAAGCTGCACATTTACTGACAACACCATCCAATATGGAAAAGAGTTAAGAAGGTAAATGAGGATTTAACATGTCATTGATATGTCATGACAAATTAACAGCACAATGGAATTCAATTAAAATGTAATGTAGTGTATTATATTACATTATACACACACACACACACACATATATATATATACACTGTATATATATGAAATATATGAAAAATAAAATAATATACAAATATATAATAATTATTTACAATTTACACGCACGTCTAATTTATATAATTTATATATTATGCCATGTATATAGACATATACACTCTTAAAAATAAAGGTGCTTCAAAAGGTTCTTCAAGCGATGCCATAGAAGAACCATTTTTGGTTCCACAAAGAACCATTCAGTCAAAGGTTCTTTAAAGAACCATCTCTTTCTTACCTTTTTGTAATCTGAAGAACCTTATTTCGCCACAAAGAACCTTTTGTGAAACAGAAAGGTTCTTCAGATGTTAAAGGTTCTTTATGGAACCATTTAGACAAAAAGGTTATTCTATGGCATCGTGAAGCACCTTTATTTTTAAGAGTGTAGGTAGATATATTGCAGAACATAAATCTACCATAACAATAATACCTACATTTGGCAATGATATCCATTTTATAAGATTCTTATATTACTTTTTCATATGGATAGATAGAACCATATGGATTTAATAGAGTTTATCTTATAATATAAAGGATATATTATAATATATTTCATATTATACTGTCCCTGACAAACAAAGACAAAAGATATTAGCTTATCTGACCAAACTGTCGCCCACTTTGAAACCAAATCTGATCCTGTGTTAAATAACACTCAGTCATTGGGCTCTTATCTGTGTTTAGTGTTTGGTAATCGATCGTCTCCAGAGCAAAAGGCTGAGTATGGCACAGACCAGCAGACCGAGAGCAATATTTGGAGACAAAGATGAAGTATGCAGGACTGAGGAGACCAATGTGGCGGCATGGAGAGCTCAATCTGTCTCAGACAAACATGGCAGATGACAGTGACAACTCACCCACAACAAATACTCATAAACAGCACCACGGAGGATAAATGTGCGGACTAATAAGCTTTTTCATTATTCTTGTTTAGAATCAACGGGAAATATGAACATACACTACTTTAAAATGATGAGGGGAGAGACAGAGATTGAAATAGAGAGAATGAAGAACAAAGAGAGAAAGAAAAAAGAGAACGGATGAAAGAATCAGAAAGCCACTTAGCAGAAAGTCAGGTCTGTTCATCACGCAGCCCTCATAAAAAAGAGGATGAACACAGTTTGGGGCGGGAGATTGAATTAGGGGGGAGAGAGGAAGGAATTGAGATTCCGAAATGAAATTACTCTGCCCTAAAAAAGCGTTTGTCCACAGGAACAGTGAGTGGGACGGGAGGCTTATTCTCGCTTGGGTGGAGAACTGCTGGGCCAACAATGGCAGATCATTTCCAAATCCTGACCTGCAGTATCAAGCCCTGCTGAGTCTACCCACAATGCCACTCTCTCCAAATGATACACCAAACACACTACACACACACGGACTGCCAAAAAACTAGCACAGCTCATGAACCACACACAAAAGAACCGCTTTGCAAAGAAATTAGCCTTCTAATTATTAACATTACTGCATACTTTATCAAACATTAGTGCACCATAAGGGCTCAAGATTTTGCTAGTTTATGGTTAGCTTGCTCAAGTTTAGCCCAGTTCACCATCTTTCTTCACTGATGGCCATTCAAAGGTAACTGTGGTTAAACAAACACTTTTTTGCTAGCATAATGCTGACAGATGGATCTTTTAGGTTTAAAAATAATAAAAGTCCTTCTATATTCAACGTTAAAAAAACAATATAAAACAATACAATCATTCTTATTCTTATAAAGCCCCTAAAATTCGAAATGTTTAGGTTTAATTTAGGTTACAGCTGATGCTCTGACTGTGTTATATCACAAGTGACACAATTTGGCAAGCTGTGCTGACAGACCGTGGGTGAGGAGTGGCATATGGATGTTAGGAAATGCAATTCTGTGATAAGAACTGGCCGTATGACCCTCATTTAATGCCTCACAAAGCAAAAATACATATCTCCGTTCATGATTCCACATGTAAAACTTTTTTGCCGAGTCTGACCAGATAATAAGGGAGAAATCAGTGCAAAATCTAGGCGCTCTGGACATCTTTACACTTTCTGTAGTGCCTGAATTGACAATGTTAGCTTTTTCTAGCCCAATTAGTTTGAGTAATATACAGCATATGTATATTAATATACAGCATATGTCAATAATACAGCATAAAGTTTTTAAAGTGCCATTTTGAGGTGGGTTTACATAAAAAAATATTTAAATGTTTTTTTTCAAACTATCTTTTCTTCATTTGAAGCCATTAACATATTATAACAATGCAACTACCATACGTAACTTGCTGCTTAAAGGAACACTACACAATTTTTGAAAATAGGCTCATTTTCCAACTCCCCTAGAGTTTAAACAGTTGAGTTTTACCGTTTTCTAATCCATTCAGCCGATCTCCGGGTCTGGCGGTAGCACTTTTAGCTGTAGCTTAGCATAGATCATTGAATCTGATTAGACCCTTAGCATCTCGCTCAAAAATGACCAAAAAGATTTTCTATATTTTTCCTATTTAAAACTTGACCCTTCTGTAGTTACATCGTGTACTAAGACCGACGAAAAATGAAAAGTTGCGATTTTCTAGGCCGATATGGCTAGGAACTATACTCTCATTCCGGCGTAATAATCAAGGAACTTTGCTGCCGTACCATGGGTACAGCAGGCGCAATGATATTATGCAGCGCCTGAAAATAGGCTTATTCGAAAACGGTAAAACTCAACTGTTTAACTCTAGGGGAGTATTTTCAAAAATTGTGGAGTGTTCCTTTAACTACCATAGTGCAATGCGTCGTTAGAAAAATAACTAGCTAGTTACAACTATTTCCCAAACCATTGTAACTTTGTCGCACATCCATCGTTCAAAACTTATTTTATTCTACAACTGTCATTAATGACGTTGTCAAGCAAGAGGTGGAGTTATAACTTCTGCTAAATAATTAGAGATCAAACTAATGTCAGATCATTGCTGCAAATAATAAACATAGCACACTCTTAAAAATAAAGGTTCTTTATTGGCATTGATGATTCCATGAAGAACCTTTATCATCTATGCAACCTTTCCATTGCACAAAAGTTCCTTTATAGTCGAAAAAAGTTTTTTTTTCTTTCCACTCTTAAATATGAACATGTTGGTAAATCCATAGCTGGCTTTATGGAAACACACTGAGTTGTCTGTGGGCGATCTGGGTGGGTGTGCGTCTAAGGCTGAAACTGTATAACGGTGACCCAAAACTGCAGAAACCCCTGCTGAATTTCCACTAAATGACCCAGATTCCTACCTTAAATGTGAATTTGTTTACAGTAGGGTTGTGAGTTGTATAATATCAGTGTTTCTTGTGCTAAACCAGTATGGAGATGCAGAGAGGGGTCACAGAGAGATGGAGTCATGGGAACAGAGCTAAATGCAGCTTCAGCACCTGCAGTGCGGCTAGGCGGACTCATCGATCTGGGAAGAAAGCTATGGGCTACATTCAGCTCAGTGTTGCCCCAATTCTCCCGGGGTAACCGGTGACTGTGTCGCTATTGTTTCCTTAAACCACTCTTGGGCTGTTTAATTGGTACACCAGTGCAGAGGCTTATTGATACGTCGAGCTGTGGTGCTCATGTGGGAAATACTGATTTGAATACGGCTCAATCCTATTCTGCTTTCTTTCTGTCTTTAATGCTTTCTTTTCCTCTTTTCTACTACTACAATACACACAGGTGGAACTTGAGAGCTTGCATGGAAGCACGTTGTCCATTCAAATCTCCACAGGTATTGGCACACATCCCACACTCCTCATTTTTGTGCTGCTCAGATTTGGGGAACAGTCATATTGCAGTGGTAGAATTAAAAAAAAAACAATCCCTCCAGGTGCTCTAACAAGATTTCCGTCTTCGGCTTCTAAATGAATCCCTCCTGCCGAGGGCCACGAGTGATCTGCCTACTGCACCCCTTGCCACCAAATCCATCCTAATTATGTCACATTTAAATCCATTTGTCAGATGCATAATCTCCGATCCATTTATCAGAAGGTCAGGAGATTCAGAGGAAAATAGACAGAGTTATTACTCTGCGAATCTCAAATGAGATTTCGGTGGGATAAACAGATCCTGCAGACTGAGAAAGAGAGGTGAATAATGAGCAGATATGCATCGGCTTCTAAATGAATCCCTCCTGCCGAGGGCTACGAGTGATCTGCCTACTGCACCCCTTGCCACCAAATCCATCCTAATTATGTCACATTTAAATCCATTTGTCAGATGCATAATCTCCGATCCATTTATCAGAAGGTCAGGAGATTCAGAGGAAAATAGACAGAGTTATTACTCTGCGACTCTCAAATGAGATTTCGGTGGGATAAACAGATCCTGCAGACTGAGAAAGAGAGGTGAATAATGAGCAGATATGCAGAAGACAGGAGAATCATTACACCTCTCTGAACCCCCCCGCGCCCTCCGTAACAACGCAGGTCTGAGGAAATCTGCTTAACTACCACCTTTTGTCATTTCAGACGAACCAAAGGCTGATGAGATGTGTGACATGCAGTGTACATGTCTTAAATGCCATCTTAGGCAGTTGTATTTAGACAGTAATGATGTGAATGTGGTATTAAAGGGATTGTAATATAGTTCAGGAGAAGAATGTTCATATAAGCCTGTCAATCACAATTCTTAAGGGCATATCGAGTCTCTTACACTCTTTTATTCTTAGCAGAATGTTAAATCTCTCCATACTTCTGGTTTGTGGTTTCCACAAAAATATTAAGCAGCACAACTGTTTTTACCATTGATAATAATAAGAAATGTTTTTGAGCAGCAAATCAGCATATTATGTGACACTGAAGATTGGAGTAATGATGCTGAAGATTCAGCTTTGCCATTACATGAACAGATATTTTTACAATACAGTTATTTTAAATTGTGATATTGCTGTATTTTTGAGCAAATGAATTCAGCCTTTGTGAGTATAAGACAATATACTTAAAAAACTTAAAAAACAATAAAACAAATCTTACTGATCTTAAACTTTTGAATGGTAGTATATACAGTAAATATATTATAAATTTTACATTACAATTATTATGACAATCAAATTATGTTATGTTATTTGGTTTGGTTTGTTGGTTTTAACTTGTTAGTATGGAAGAACCAGCTCGGACAGATTTTGAGACACGGTAAAACCAACATAGGCTGATTTAAGCGGCTTTTACAGCAGAAACCACAAACAGTGCACAGCTACTGCAAAGCTCTTGAAAAGCCCTTGAAATTGAGAGGCCACAATTAACACACAACATCACCAATCACAATGAACAGAATAAACCGAAGGACACATGGTGAGACACAGTGAACAAACCCCACTTAAAAACCAACTGCTATTGAGCTTATAGTACCCATTGACTTCACTCCGTATATCTCTGAAACATCCCTATCTTCATCCCCCTACATCCCGCAATACATCTGATAACAGAAAACAAATAAAGATAGCAAAAGAAAGGTCACAGCTGAACATTTCCTGTGGCTACACGTATAAAGCAGAGATATTTCTTGATGGAAACAGATGTACAGAGATATTACTACATTTAATAACATGTAAATTCTTCTAAAGTCAACCAATGTACAGCGTGTTTATGTTTCCATCCTGAAGCAATTATGCATGCATGCTTGATAAAACACACATATACACACACACACACACACACACACACACGCTCAGACGTCACTCACACATCACACACAAGCTCACGGCAGCTTATCACACCAGCACTCTGTGCTTAATTGCATTGCAGCTGGTTCAGACACAAACACTTGGTGTGACTGTGACTGACATTTGACAGAGTAGGAAGTCAAGCACACACACACACATATAAACACACTTACACCAGAAACAAACATACTGACCCTGAGCCATACAATTAGCACCCCATCCACACCTCACAGTGAGAAAACGACACTTAACCTGAGATTTCACGCATGCACACACACAAGCGCATTGACAAAAAGTCACGCACAAATAAGCAGAGACGGCCAACAAATTCACGCAAACATAGTCTTTGCCTCTCAGTAAACAATCATATTGTACACATTATATATTCAAACAATCATATTGTACACATTATATATTCAATTAATCAAAATCAATATTTATTAAATGGATTAGTTCACCCAAAATGAGAATTTACTGAAAATGTAGATAAGTTTGTTTCTTCATCAGAACAGATTTGGAGAAATTTAGCTTTACATCACTTGCTCATCAATTGATCCTCTGCAGTGAATGGGTGCCATCAGAATGAGAGTCTAAACAACTGATAAAAACACCACAATAATCCATAAGAGACTGTAGTCCATCAATTAACATCCATTTAAAGTAAGAATTTGAAGTAAAAAAAAAAAAAAATATATATATATATAAATCTTACAAACAAGCAGCTTTTCACTTCACAAGACATAGATTGATGGACTGGAGTAGTGTGGATTACTTATGGATTATTGTGATGTTTTTATCAGCTGTTTGGTCTCTCATTCTGACAGCACCTATTGACTGCTGAGGATCCGTTTGATGAGCAAGTGATGTAATGCAAAATTTCTCGTCTAAACGAAGAAACAAACTCATTTACATCTTAGATGGCCTGAGGGGGACTATATTTTCAGCAAATTTTCATTTTGGGGTGAACTATTCCTTTAAAACATTGAACATGATTTGAAATTTGTGTTGCAATTTGTTGTGTGTTGCAATATGTTCTAAAAGCAATCAAAGTTCTTAGTAAATGATGAAGAAAGACCTTTAAATTACAAACCAATTTCAGATGGGACATTCAACATAAGTCGTGGTACTCTCATTAATGTCGATGGACGGTGACACAGAGGAGAAGAATTGTTTAATAAAATTGTTATTTATTGTTTTCTTAGCACACAAAAAGTATTCTCGTAGCTTCATAACATTACCGATGTCACATGGACTATTTTAACGCTGACATTACTACATTTCTGGGCCGGGAACGTGTCAGTTGTGCAGGATCAGAGAGCTCTCGGATTTCATCAAAAACATCTTAATTTGTGTTCTGAAGATGAACGAACGTCTTACGGATTTAAAAACAACATAAGGGTGTGTAATTAATCACAGAATTTTAATTTTTGGGTGAACTATTCCTTTAAGAGAGATTTTGCAGTTATGAATCTGCGGTTGCATGTACAGTATACACTGCATGACTGTCTATGCAGGTGGCGGAAAGAATTTTGGACTGTGCTCATCCTCTTGGGGCTTGAAATGAACCCCACTATCTCTCCTCCTCAACCCTCTCCTCTCCGTCTGAAAAAAGCTGAAACAGTAATTACTCCTGCAATTGCCCTACAGTACAGGACAGGACAGGGCTTCCCGCACACAATGGGGTTTTCATGAAAAATGGAACAAAGAAAGAGTGGAACCCTTCCCCCAACATCCTCTCTTTCTCTACCTCCTTCTCTCTCTCTTCTCCTCACCACCTCGGCTGCTTTGTCCATTTTATTACTCCCCGACTGCAGCGATGCACTCACTCACTCTCTCTGTTACGGGGTGAACAGGGTCGGCTCTTTGTCTAGACAGCCTATAGAGAGAGTTCAGCACATAAACACACACAAGCATGCGTTTTTATCCCTGCACAGGGCTACTGCATCTGCACATCTCTGCCACGTGCGCTGTATCTTTGTCCTGATGCTAAGTCCTCTATCCCAGCACACACACACACATCTGTCAGTCAAGGTCCCCTGATCACATACTGCATTGCAACAAAGACTCCTGTGCAAAATATAGACTCTGTAAAGAGAAATCTGATCTCACAGACAATATAACAATGTCACTGTTAAAGGAAGGGTACCTTTTTTTCAAGCAGTTCCTGATTACTGGTATTTCATTTCATTTTATTTTTATTATTATTATATTATTATATGCAATATGTTTCCAATAGGGTAAACATTTACAACATTAGTTAATGTAAGAGTAAAAACAAATTAATAATGAACAACATACTTTTACAGCATGTATTAATGTTAGCTAGAAACGGCAATTTTTACATACATTAATACAAATATTTTTGAAAATAAAAACTGAATAGGTTAATTCATTATGAAAAAAGTTGAACTAACAAGAAACAATAGCATATTTATACATGAACATTATCCACGATTGATAAAAGCTGTAATATAATAATAATAATAATAATAATATAAAAGCAATAAAATATAATATTAAAAAACTAATGCGTTTAATACACGCAAATGTATTAAAATAAATTCTATACAGTCTTCAAATTGCTTATCCTCTGTAGGGTTGTGTATTAAAATAAATAAAATATTAATTCTTAATTATATATATGAAGAGTTCAGATGCAAAAGCCTCTAAGTGCTGTCTGAAGTTTTCTTCTAAAATTAGCATTTTTCTCAGGCTCCTATGTTTATGTTCAGTTATTTCGCTTTAATAGCAATGAAAAGAACCTATTTATTGCCATTAATGTGAAATTACTGAACCTACACATAGGAGCTTGATAAAAAGAAGAACATTTTAAATAGCCTAACCCTAATTGCCTTTTTTGAGCCCTTATGCATTATGCATTTTTTAGTATAGAAATGTGACAACTTTCACAGTTAAATTCCCTGATATTACCAGGTTATTTGTGATTGTGTGGACCCTAAATATAGTATATTACTAAAGCAACAATAACAACTGAAATAAAAACTGCTTGTAAAACGTATCATATACCCTTATGATGCTAAAATTGTAATTTCACCCCTCATATTGAGGCAAAAAACATAATCCGTTGTCAGAGAGACGGTGCATACACATGTTCTATTAAGAACAATGCTTTCAGTAATGAGGTAGGAGATTCTATATCTTCTTTCATAGCTATTTGAAACAGTAATCACTAGACAAAGGTCCCTGACTCTGTCCTAGGAGGATAGGAAGAGGCTTATCCCTCCCTCAGCACAGGTGGAATGTAAAACAGATTGCCCGAAAGGGTTAAAATATTCTGCAGAGCGTCTAGGGAGTCACGGGGGGAGGAAAAGGGGGTTGAGCCAATATCTGCACAGATTTATTGGGATTCTTCCACTGTCATTATGCCGCCTTGCTTTCATTATGTCTTTAGGTATATTCAGCCACAAAGTTCACAACCATTACATTTTATGAAGAAAATACTGACCAGTTTTTCTATCTCATTGTCAATTATTTATTCTCCTCTCGTTGTTTCTTTCTCCTCTTTTAAAGATGCAAGCAAGCTTTAGTGTCTTTCTTTGACTCTTTCTCGTTCTCTCCGTCACACGTCAGCCATGTAAACAGAAAGGCATGGTTGAGTACACACACAAAGCCTCGTGTGGAGCAGCGTGAAGGGGAGGAGTGACAGGATACTGCAGAGACCCCGCCTCATACACACACACACGCAAAAACACACTGCGTCCTTTCTCATCTTCTCTTCAGTGTCACAAAAAAATAATTTAGACAACAAACACTGAAGGAATGTGATGTTCTGGCCATCAAATGCACCTATAACAAGAGAAATCCACCTCTGTTTAACCTCTCAGTTGGTACCTTTAACCCCTAATTCACCATCATCAGAGACCATTACAGCCAATCAATCACAATCTCCCATAAATCAGCACTTTTGCATCCGATAGCCTCAAAATCATGTCTTCCACACCCATTACTTTGCCAAAGGCAGGCTTTAGTATGAGCAGAACTGGTTTTAGATGAATGTGTCTGTGGTCAGTGAGCTTTTCATTACTGCACTGACCTCAGCGGATGTCTGGACCATGACAACGAAGCTTTACAGTCATGTGATTAATTAGACTGAAAGACGCAGTTTCCTATTCAGAGAGGTAGAGAGACGCAAAGGCAGAGAGGCTGTAATTAACGAGGAGTAAGGAGATGAGGAACCTATGAAAGAACAAGGCAGTGAGAGAAAGGAAAAGAGATGGTGACATTAAAGAGAGATATAAAGATGAGAGATCATTTATTAGTGAGCAAGAGAGAGAGAATCACTAGCAGCTGTAAAAATGAAAATGAAAAATTGTAAAAATGAAAGATTGGATTGTTGACAGATTTTTTAAGAGACAACAAAGTATATATATATATATATATATATATACACACACACACACACACGCACACACACACACATATATATATATATATATAAATTTATCTTTAATATTAAGCTACAAACTGCTATTCTGACACAATAGACATAAAAATTCTTTAAAAATTCTTTCATTTGTGTCCTACTAAAAGTAACATAATACGGGTTCAAAATTACACGACGGTGAGAATATAATAGGGTTGCTAGTGGTAAACTGCTACGTTACAGTACATGAAAGTTCACTTACCACATACACAGAGTAAAGAAAAGCGATGACTGATAGGACAATGGCGAATGATTTGCAGATACTGAGCACCTATGACAAATATCTAATCTTGTAAAATGTGTGATAGGTAGGTACTGCCACTCCGTAGTATAGAGTCCGTGTGATCGCAAATCTTGAAAGTGAAAGTGAAAGTGAAAGTAAAATGAGAGTGCGCATTCGAAAGCGGTTTCAATGCCCTGCATATTAGTAGTGGCTCCCTGATGGCCGCAATTTAAATACAGTATAATTACCCAACGATATAATTGCAAGAGAAAGTATTGATATATTGTTTTATCCTCCCATCTCGTAGGCTATTTATTCCCTTTAGGGGTTCCGTAGTACATTTAATTTCCTTTCTGAACACGGAATTGGGATGCGGCAGATCACGAGGCCGGCTCAACATCGTGATGTCTGTCAGCCATCGTCGATGGACGATGGCATCGTCTATCGGCCCAACCCTAGAATATAATAACCAAAAAAATCATTTTGGGGTGAACCATCCCTTTAAGGCCATCTGTGATGGTGAGATCGTGTGAAAGAGAGAGAGAGAGAGAGAGAGAGAGGGAGGAAGAGTGAGATTTTTATAAGTACTTCAGGAGGACGATGGCATCGTCTATCGGCCCAACCCTAGAATATAATAACCAAAAAAATCATTTTGGGGTGAACCATCCCTTTAAGGCCATCTGTGATGGTGAGATCGTGTGAAAGAGAGAGAGAGAGAGAGAGAGGGAGGAAGAGTGAGATTTTTATAAGTACTTCAGGGCTTTGGAGAGTAAGAAACCATAGGGTGACGCTACTGTGAGGTGAATGAGGGGTAACTCGCTCCTCAGGGGGTAAAAGTAATGTTCTATAACCCTGAACTGACATGCTGTTTTATACAATAAAACAGATTTTCCAGCTCTGACTAAGTTCATTCTCCACGCCGCACTCGAAGAACATGTTGAATGGATGTAGCACAAGGAAATGTTTGGCGGCTTGACTCTGTGGCCGAAATATGATCTGTGAGTTTTAGACTCAAAACTCTGTGACTGCAACATGCAACTGAGCTATCAAGGTCACTGTGGAGAGAGGAAGAGAGGTGAGCCGTGGTTTGCTATTACCAAAGCACCCCTGGGAAAATACCGGAAGCTTTCAGTCGGCACTTATAATTTTCTTTTGAAGAGACAATGGATAATAACCTCAGTGAGAAATGACAGGCTTTACTCCACCTAGACGGCAAAGGTACATGAATCTGACTCTATGAAAAGGCTCAAACAAACAAAGCACTCTTGACTTATAGATTATACACAAAGCACCTGTGTAAACATAACATACTCATCCATGAACATGACCAGAGCGCTACATAAGCACATAATCTAGTCAACTGATAACAAACAAAACATATAGCTCTATAATTACCAATGTTGAATATACAAGTCCCCCTAATGTGTATTAGAATGTTTAAGTGATTCTAACTCTCAACGTTAAAATCATATTTCAAGAGTAATTTCTCCAGTCCTGCCCACTAATCGGGACAGTTTTGGAGATTACAGAGCGGCTCCCTGCATCGGTTCTTGCCAGGGTTTTATAGATGAAAGGCTATGGTGAGATTTTGCAGAGAGAAACAGAGAAGGTCCCAAGCTCTTGAAATCACTCCCTTTTTACATTTCTTTTATTTCATCTCCAGTCCTTAATGACACATCACATGCAAATGAGAGTGTGGTGTCTGGGAGCGCATTCCGTAGGAGTCATTTTTCACCATTTCCCAAAAAAAACAGAAAGTAAAAGTCAAGCGAGCCAGTATCGCTGTAGGCAACGCAATGCATCAAATTGGTTTACAAACCACACTGAGCGTTTTAAGTTACATAAAATACAAAACAAACCACACCATTAAATTCTACATAAAATTAAGATAATAAAGCCTCTAGAAGCGTTTGAGGCAAGGCGATGATGCTTTTCACTATATGACTGCTAAGCAATGTAAGCAGTTGTTTGATGAGATAACTAACGTAAGCATGACTTATTAACTATTAATCGCCAGGCCTGATTCACAAAAACCTTTAGGCACAGGCAAAACATCAGAAAGAGATTGTGATGGTACATTGGCTGATGTACCATTATAGCCCTTGTAATTTGAGTATTTGTATAAATAGAAGTAATATGCTATGATTTTGTCAACTACCCTTATGGCGTATTACTACTTTTGATGCTAGATTTGCACATTCAATTCTAGTTTAGAATTATCTCTATTAGTGGTCAACCAAGGCTAATAATGATACTTAAAAGTAGTAGCAATAAAATCATGCACTTCTTCAGGGATTTTAGGTCATTTGGATCTTATTTACTTATGTATACACTTCTCTATTTCACCATTATTTGTATAAGCAAATAAATACACTAACTTTTGGAACTTTATTACAGTGGACATTACATAAAATCCCACTATTGTCTGTCAAATTTGGTATATATATTTAAAAATGAATTCATAAGCTTCATTTTTGCAGAATTCTAGATATTTTTATTTATTCAACACATATGTTTAAAAAGTGCTCTGTATTAGGGCCTTTCCTATTCATTTTCTATGGTCAGTTAATTTTGACCACAAAACAGCCAATGTGCTTTTTTTTCTATTAGACTCATCAAACGTTTTTTTGTTTGTTTGTTCAGATTTGTCAAGTTTTGAACAAAAACAAAACAAAATTGGTCCAAAATTACAGACAAATGTAGGGTTAATGTAGACATAGGCTAATGCTAATTAGGCTAATGCAATTAAATTAAAGCAGTTGAGATATTCTCACACATTGCCAGTAAAAGTACATCTTTGACATATTTGATTACAAAAATTGTGCATTATAAATTGACAAAGCTGTTAGTAGTCTTTCTGAGGAATTCACAGAAATAAAAGCTAACGACTTCCAAATAGCTAAATATTGGCAAATGTATTCCCAGCAGGCACATGATGTCAATATAACATCAGGTTGACGCTGGACATGACGTTGGACAGATGTTGCATTTTGGTTGAGAATGAAAATTGGGTTGACGTCAGTATTTGACGCCAATTTGATGTTGACTTAACGTTGGATTTTGGTTACACAAACCAAAAACAACAAATATCAATGTCAGCTGATGTCGGTATTGGGCATCAATTTAACATTGACATTAGACGTTGAATTGACATTGAATTTTGGTCACCCGACGTCACATCCGAAATGTAACCAAATATCACCGTCTTATGACGCTGTTATCACTAAGCTCTATGCCTGAACAAGCAGATAGATAATAAAACAGCTATTTTAATAACCAACATGTGATGATGAAGAACAATGAGTAGCTAGAGGATTGTTAAAAGAGAACTAGAGAGTAATGCTAGCAATGATAGCAGAAGGAAACACAAATAAAGTGCTAATGCTTCAGACACCACTTCCTCTCGGTCTCAAGGACATCTATCATCTCATGTGATGACATTAAGAAATCAATCCAAAGAAAAACGGCAACACTGCAGCGATATTTGATTCTAGCCTTCCTGGCTGACTTTGCGTGACAAAAGCAGAGCTCAAATCGTGTATGTTTGGCCATACTAAATAAATTAAAAGCATGGTTGGAACCCAAATAGCAGCGCAAGGGGAAAGAAGATTGATCCAGTTGAAAGATCAGAGTCCTCACAGGCGTCAGAGGAAAACAGGCTGAGAGCTGCCAGATGAAGACATCGAGAGAACAGAGCACTTTACAAGACCTCTCTGCAGGAGACGGGGGATTTAGGACAGGTAAAGTGTGGAAAGTGCGATGTTCTCAGCAGGCTAGAACTACTCTAAATATGTGATCCACGTCTGGAGGGCAAGGAATAGAAGTGCTACTGTGTTACCGGAGGATTTGTAGAGGTAGAGCGATGGAATCAAGTTGATGGCAGGAAAAACATCCCAGCAGAGCCGTTTTCCAGAGGTAACAGAGAGGTCACACTCACAAGCTGGTTAGACTCAAAGCTTAATATGTCAATAATCACTGGTTTCCCATTTCAACTGACAACTAGAAGAAGTCTCACTTGGATTCTCGTCCATCCTACATTGACTGACAAGTGGATCACAATTCTGTTTGGGGGAAAAAGCCTTTATAATCCTTATCGGCAATTGGAATGACTCATACAAACACTTCATTATACTTCTCCACCCATTTCCCCTATCAAACCTCCTTCACCAGATCAACACGTCTAGTAACCCCTTGAGACAGACTTCAGATGTGTGTTTGTGATGCTGTAACCTTGACAGGGTTCTTCACATGTTCCCTCCCCCCTACTTCCCTATTTTTGTCGTGACCCCGGTCTATCAACTACAAAAAAGAAATCACATAAAATGGATCAAAGGGGTTTCGGTAAGTAAAACTTCATTATGCAAAAACATTTATTCCTATAGGAGTGGTTGCCGGGATGCGCCGATCGTCAAGTTCATTTCCAGGCTAAGTAAGTCAGTTCTAAGCTGTGCCGGAGGCTCTGCCTTATTCTGATACATCCCATAGAGACAGCAGCTCTCAAAGACCAGATCTAGACCGTTTTAGAGGGATGTTTACATCTTTATCTCATCATATGAAAGCATATATGTGACCCTGGACCACAAGACCAGTCTTAAGTAGCACAGGTATATTTGTAGAAATAGCCAACAATACATTGTATGGGCCAAAATTATAGATTTTTCTTTTATGCCAAAAATCATTAGGATATTAAGTAAAGATCAAGTTTCATGATGATATTTTGTAAATTTCCTACCGCATCATTCCTAATACATCAAAACTTCATTTTTGATTAGTAATATGCATGGCTAAGGACTTCATTTGGACAACTTTAAAGGTGATTTTCTACATTTTTTTTTTTGCACCCTCAGATTCCAGATTTTCAAATATTGTCATATCCCAATAAACCATAAATCAATGGAAAGCTTATTTATTCAGCTTTCCGCTTTGATGTATACATTTAAAATAATTGACCCTTATGACTGGTTTTGTGGTCCAGGGTCACATATGTGCATAAGTCTTGAGTTTAAAGCTTTGAGGGGATGTTTATATTTTTTTCATCTCACCACTTGACATTAGAAACGTGCCTGTGCATGCATGTTATCTATCTATCTATCTATCTATCTATCTATCTATCTATCTATCTATCTATCTATCTATCTATCAGCTGAGAAGAGCTACATTAAAATCACAACTAATATGCAAAATTACAGCAGCATTTGTCTAGTCTAGTAAGTTATTTCAGAATATTCAAAATATTTATAAACGTGTCTATAAATAATACAAAATGCAAATACATATTTAAAAGTGAGTGTAACAAAAAGTCAAACTTTTAGGGTTATATGCCATCACATGACTTAAAAAAAATGTTTACCAAGTTAATGTCCTTGAACAGCAAAGATGGCACTAGATACACAATCTATTCGTATCAAAACACCCGTGTACGTTTCTCCGTAACGTTAATTCCGTGTATAAACACTCACCTTTGAGAATCACAGGGTCAGTCGTCCCTCATTCAGCCCGCTCACCGCCCGCTCTCTCCCACAGCAGATCCGCTGACTGATCGAGCTCGCTTCGGCGCGATGCTTTGAGCGGAGCATCTCTCTTCTGCTCAGTGCTCACCTCTCTCGTTCTCTCTGATCCGGGATGCTGCGGTTACTGTGTGGTACCGGTTAACGCTGACCCCTGCCGGCCACTGTGGTGAACTGCAATCAGAGTACACTTGCGTAACACGCCGTCACCAAGCAGCAACAAAGACCGATCAAGTTCAACAATACGGTGTTTTGAAGTAATGTGTTTTTAAAAGCTTAAAATTGGTTAATTAAACTAAATGTAATTTATTTAAAATAATAAATATTATAAAACATAAAAAATAAATTCCAAAATGTATTTTATTTACAGCATCAAGTTGAAACAGTAGGTATACAGTCATTATGCATATGCGCCACATTTGAAATGGTCCAAAAATGAACACACAAAATGACAAAAACAAAACACTTTAACACATTTTAAATGCATTGTTTTTTTCTTTTTTTTGTAATAGTGGGTATATCTTAGATCATCTGGCGCTTTGTTATTTTTTACTACTTGCCTCATTACAAATATATTATTCATATTATTTATTAATGTGTTATGCAACTATTTAAACAGCTGATCATTTATACATTATGTATGCATGTAATTTGATTCTAAATCGTATCTGCCAAGTTTCAAGAGTTAAAAAAAACATGTGAAATGTCTTCAGGTTCAAACACCAACTAAGCCACAATCACAAATAAGAAAACATTTTAATCTACTAAAACCTTTGTAACCAAAAATGTGAACAAGGCCTCTGCACATTACAGTTCTGAGCATTAAAAAGAGCATTATTTAGTCATTTACAAATCACTTAATTCATGGAATATCAACAAAGAAAGAGAATATTGATTGCTTGAGAAGTATCTAGTCTGCATGATGCATCAATTTACTGCTTCAGCAGGTTAGAATATATGAAGAAGTTTAACTAGAACATATAAATACATATTCTTAATATAAATTCATAATGTACATTCTAGACTAAATGCTCCTGAGGTCAGACTGGATGATGGAGCATTAAAACAAAGTTGAAAACATCTGATTGGTTATCACAGATGGCAGTCATGCTCCTAAAAAAATAAAATAAAATCTGGGATACACAAAAAAACATCTATATTTAATTCTAAACATTTGTGATGCTCATTATGCAATAATGCTAAGTTTTTAACATTTAACATAGCCAAGATTATACTCACCAGCTTTTCTACCTCTATACTACTATTATCAATTTATGATGGCGGTAACTCAAAGGCCATTGTCAGATGAATAAAAAAGAGCAATATTTGACTAATAAAACCTAACTTTGACTAGTTTAAGTAGAGACCTAATGTGACATAAGTGATTGCTCTTGGTAATACTAGCGTAAATAAATTTACACTACTGGAGAAATTTGGATATTTGGTTAACCAAGGATGTATTTATTTGATCAAAACACAGTAAAAACAGTAATATTGTGAAATATTATTACAATTTAACATAACTGTTCGTGGTTTGAATATATTTTAAAATGTAATGCATTTTCAGCAGTCATTACTCCAGTCTTCGGTGTCACATGATCCTTCAGAAACCAACGTCAATATGTTGATCAGCAGAAACATTTCTTATTATCATCAATGTTGAAAACAGTTTTGCTGCTTCAGATTTGGGTGGAAATCGTGATACACTTCTATTTAAATGTTTAGGGGTTTAAAAAAGATTTAAATATTATTATTTTTATCAATATATGGATGCATTAATTTGATCAAAAGTGTTTATAATGTTACAATAAGAATTATATTTCAAATAAATGCTATTCTATTTAAATTTCTATTCATCAAATAATCCTGGAAAAAAATGATTACGGTCTCCACAAAAATGTTAAACAGCTGTTTTCTACACTGGTAATAATAATAACAACCATGATTAATAATTGAGCACCAAATATTAGAATGATTTCTGAAGGCTGGAGTAGTGGCTGCTGAAAATTCAGCTTTGCCATCACAGGAATAACTTACATTTTAAAAGATATTCAAATAGAAACAGTTATTTTCAATTGTAATAATATTTCACAGTATTAGTGTTTTGCTGTATTAAATAAATGCAGCCTTGGTGAGATAGTGGCCTCTATTTATATTATTATTATCTTTGGTAGAGTACCTAGAAATGATTTCAAAACTCTTTAGACTAATTTTTAATTAGTAAAATATCTTGACTGACATAAACACATTGGTGTATCACAATGATTCATGTCCAAACACCTTAAATGACCTAAACATACCCCTATTTATCAACTTCTCTCCAAATATCCTTAAAAAATGCCTGCTTATGCAACATTAAGAAGCAGGCGAAGAGGCAGACTCAATCTGCATAGCCGACACAGTAGCCAGCACTGTGACAGATAAAAGCAACTAACCCTGGTGACTGCCCTGCCACCACACCACCAGGTGGCAGTACTATCTAAAGGTCTAATCTAGGTGGACCAGCAAAAACCTACAAATTCTGGATCAGGGCAGTTCAAACCAGCCAGAAAAGGTTTCTAAATGGGACCACTCAGACACTACAAATTCAGCAAAAAAGCCAAGCATGATTTGATTTCCTCCTTTGTAAAGGCATGTTCAGATATGTAAAGCCCTAAACACTGACATCTAAGATTTAGATCAAGCAACTCTGGTTTAGTTTCAATTGCAATAGTAAGACAAAAGGCACAAGTTCAGTTAGATCATTCAATAAAAGCAGCCGTCAACATGAAATACTGCAGCTCACAGATGCCTACATTGTTTTTTTTATTCTGCAACCACTTAATAAAAGGTCCTGTGCCTGTTTTGGTTTCTTCAAGATTTCTGAAGTAGGAAACGAAACCCTTGAGTTGTGTTTTAAGTGACTCTGCTCACTTAAAACTCTTAGACTTCTTGACAAGGAAGTGACATTGTTAAATGGGTCATAGAGCTCCATCTGATTCGATTCCAATGGCCTGTGCTCCTCACAACCTCCCGGCGGTGTGCTTTCATGTAAAGTTTGAGTAAATAATGTAACACTGTTCCACATTAGAGATCTCCGTCCTCATCACCCCGTGATCCATTACAGAGGAAAGCCTCCTTTTCCGGGGTCACACTGTCCCTGTTTAGGCCGCGGGCGGGTTTGTACACACTCAGTTCCTCGTCCATACTGGAATGGGCCAGTGTGGCTTCAGTACTGTGCCAGATTCCATAGCCAAAGTAGATTATGAGTCCTGGAGAGAACAGAGGGATAATGGAACAAATTATTGACCGCATACGTGCCAAGTGCTTTTCGGGAGCCCCACCAGACTTTTGTAATTGTCAAATGACTGAAAGCCTTTATTTGATCTTTAAAAGTAGCAAAACTCGTTTACGAGTGGCCGGACCATATTTCATACGCATAAGGTTTTTTGACAAGCATACTGGCTCGTGCAGGAGAATGTGCTGTACCTATAGACATCCAGATGGCGAATCGGACCCAAGTACCCCTGTCCAGCTGCATCATAAGGTACACGTTGACAAACATGCTGACCACCGGGATGAATGGGAGTAAAGGAACCTGTTGGAAGACATCAAAAAATGACCGGAATGTGTAATTATTACACATTAGTCAGTGAGCGTCTACAATAAAGAAATGTCAAGTTCTTAGAAATGTACTAATTTATTTATGTTTGCTTGAGTGTTACTTTAGTATTATTCCTATACTATTATAGTATTTATTCATATTTTTAATTTTGTGTTTTCATTTTACTTTTAGTTGAAGTTTTAGTAATTTTGTGCTTGCTTATTTCGATTTAGCTTTATTTTTATTTCAGTTTTAGTAATTGAAGTACTTCAACTTAAACATTTAATTAGTTGCCTAAACATTTTTCATTTTCATACAAGTTTTAGGTTTTTAATCTAACATTTATATTTTCTTTTATTTCAGCTTTATTTCAGTTACCGGAACTATTTTAGTTTACAATAACAATGGTTGGTTTCATGTGGCTTTGAAAAACCTTTTTGAAGGAATTTAGAAGAATATTAATCTTATTTATTAAAGTAAAAAAGTATTTAAATGAGGTTCAAATATTTAGAAGTTAAAAGACCAAGTTCAAATATATAATGAAAAACTATATGTGACCCTGGACCACAAAACCAGTCATAAGTAGCACAGGTATAATAGCCAACAATACACACTGTATGGGTCAAAGTTATACATTTTTCTTTTATGCTAAAAAATCATTAGGATATTCATGTTCCATGAAGATATTTTGTAAATGTCCTACCAACAGCGTTTGCTCTTCAGGGAAATCAGTCTACAAATACTTCAAAACACTTCTAATTTAATAGTCTGGTGTTACACAACGTCTGGGATTTAGGTACACAGGGCTTTATCAATTCACTTAGTGTTAAGGCACGTTCACACCAAAATGTGACAACTATAAAAACAACTATAACGATAACTATACTAGCGTACAAACCAAAGTACAATAACATTCCGTTTATTATAATAGTGCGCTACAGTTTTGTTGTATGTCGCTTTAAAAGCTAGAGTGCTTTTAAGTTGAGTGGACTCTGATTGGCTGTTAATATTTTTTATCGTTCATCAACTGAAAAAAAAAAAAAAAAAAACCACCCGCCTCAGATGACCACATAAACAAACAGAGAAATGTTTTGAAAGCGCCACATAGCCACAGCGTTTGCTCTTCAGGGAAATCAGTCTACAAATACTTCAAAACACATCTAATTTAATAGTCTGGTGTTACACAACGTCTGGGATTTAGGTACACAGGGCTTTATCAATTCACTTAGTGTTAAGGCACGTTCACACCAAAATGTGACAACTATAAAAATGACTATAACGATAACTATACTAGCGTACAACCAAAGTACAATAACATTCCGTTTATTATAATAGTGCGCTACAGTTTTGTTGTATGTCGCTTTAAAAGCTAGAGTGCTTTTAAGTTGAGTGGACTCTGATTGGCTGTTAATATTTTTTATCGTTAATCAACTGAAAAAAAAAAAAAAACATTCTGAAAGTGATTCCTACAATATTGTTCCTCTGCGTCGTTAACATTATAGTTGTGGTATGGCCTTTCCTATTCTCAGAGAAGTACAAAGATTATTAAAATGTTATAAATATATGTTTATTATTTAAATTACTTTTTACAACTATAATTAAACGCTCAAAATTAATAAATACGATACGATAAAAATTTATTTTTATTTGTATCATTTAGTAGCATGTAAACCAGATATCCATTAGAAGAACTTTGTATTTTGCGTTTTTAAAATGTATTTATTTTAGGGCTGTCAAACAATCATGATTAAATTGCATCCAAAATAAAAGTTTGTGTTTACATAATATTTGTGAGTGTGTTCACATATATTCAAAAACAATAGTCTTCATTGTAATATCAGGACAGTTGTATCCCCATAACATTTTTGAGTGGGGAGGGGGGATTCCATGATCCATGTAATAATTTTAAAAGGTGCATTCAAGTAATTTTCTGTATGAATCTTTTTAAATTTTTTAGTAATATATTTTTTAAGAGATGCGGAAAAGATTTAAATAAGCGTTATGTCACTTAACCACATGAGTATTTGGCTTCTTGTGTATAATAATTAATAATCAACTTTTATGTGGATTATATGAACCTAACACTATAAATAGTAAATCTACTGTACTGATTTTATTGGGTGTGACCACATCCTGGTACTCTGTTAGATGTGCATTAGCACAATGAGGACTAACCTTAAAAGAGAGCTTGGTTTTACTCTCGGGTTGTCTCCAGATGATAAATGTGACAATGACACACATGCTAAACAAGACACTGAGAGCGACAATATTCCACATTGCACTTCCGCCCAGGACAGCCATCAGACTGAAGCTGAAGATCAGCAGACCTGGAAAAGAAGCAGTTTAGATGAACAGCTGAAAGAACAGCTGAATAAAGTACTAAAGCACTAAGAAAAACAGGATCTGTCTTAATCTGGTATCACATTGTTTCATACCAAGCAGACTCGCACAGACGTTAACGGTGAAGCCTGAAAGGTTGGAGGGTTCAGTGATGTTGGGGAAGATCAGCGTTTTGAAGCTGAAACGCTCTTCTATGCCAGGAAGAATCCCCATGCTGGGCGTACTTATGGTCTCACTCATTTCCATCTCTTCCTGTGTGTTGGCTATGTGATATGTTGGAGAAAACTGCTCGGGCTGGTACCTGTAGATTACAATGCCATATTTTTTTTACAATGAACAGCCTAATTGTAATGACACATATGTAAATGCATTAAATTCACATGCATCTGCCCACCTTAGTACTAGAACACAGGCAGCGACCAGTGTGTAGGCCAAAAGAGTTCCTATAGACATCAGATCAACCAGGTCCTTCAGGTCAAACAGGAAAGCCATAATAGCTGCACAGGAATGGAAAGGATCGATTTATGGTCATCTGTTTTGATGACAGGATGATAGGATTGAAAGCTATATATTTTATGTAGAGAACATACATATGTTGTAATACTATTTAGGCCAGCATTACTGGTACATAAACATGATTCCCTCAAAATACTCCTATGGAATCTATTTGTGTCTTGTTTGTCAGTGAACAGTGAACAATTAAATACATAAATAAATAACAAACATTTTTTTTGCAATCAAAAGAGTCAATATTCATGGATTATCAGTTGTTACAAAACATTTATCGACATGTTTAAAAGCCCATTTGTAATATTAAATCGATATTTGTAAAATTGAACAAAGGCACTTTCCACAAATAGGGTATAAAATAATACCACATTTAACCTTAGAAGGCATAAAGGGGGGATTATAAAAATGTTATCAATTAATAATAATAATAATAATAATAATAATAATAGATGTTTTAGGAATTTCTAAATCCCCTCAATGTCATTTTTATACTTCCTTTTCATAGAATAGGAAAAAAGAAAAATACAATTATACCACTACTACTACTACTGAGACTCCATAAAGGAATCAGAATGATCTGTATTTATTTCCTATGGATTTACTTAACATGGTGGTTCTTGATAAGTTTTTGCCAATAATAATAAAGATGTCTGAAATATATTGTCTCTGTCATCATAGATCATTTTCACATAATCTGTGAAATTTGGGGAGTGAAAATGGATCATTTAAACTGCCTTTATGCATATCAGCATTTGATTCATAGGTTAAAAGCAAAAATGTTACAAATGCCATGTTATCTAGAGGTAACTATCAGATATATATATACACAAATACAATATAAAATTTATTATGAACAAATTATAATATTTAATAAAATAATATTTAGTTTAGCCTTCTTTTCTGAAGGCTAAGTGCATCCTTAAAAAAAGTGTCGCTATTCGTACCCTATTCAAGGAAAGTGCTAAAAGCATAAGCAATCTTTCAATGCATGAAATGGAAATACAGAAAACTATTCACAATGTCAACAGACTCTTTAGTATGGTAAAACTGACGTCATGGTATCACATGTCATGTTTGCACAATAAAACAAATAATTCCAACACAGCAAAGTCAGTTTTACAAGTTTCTATTTCAAGAAACTACTGGAGTCATTTGGAAAAGAAGGAAAACAAAAAAAGCCCTTTAGCACTACCAATTACATGTAACTGCTGTGTGTTTCATAAACAGTGAATTTCCAACCTCCTCCCTATAGATATGTACAGGCTGATGTTTCTAACAGCAACAAAAGCAGCCCACTGGAGCTGAACCCTCCAATCCCACAATGCCCTCTGCTCTTACCAGCAATGACCCCGGAGACAAGAGTGGACACGACGGGCGTCTTCTTCTCGCTCACTCGTGCCAGAAACGAGAAGAGCAGACCGTCCCGGGCCATGGCAAAGATTATACGTGGGAGGGGGAACAAGGACCCCAAGAGACTGATCATGGGATGATCAAAAAAAGGAAGAGAGCAGAAAAGAAACACATAAGCCAACTGGGCAGCTGCCAGAGGTGGTGTCAAAGGCAGAAAAGGGATAAATCCAGTTTATTTACGAAGAAAACAGTTAAACGAATCCCGTTGTAGCTGTCGGAGAATGGCTGTGCTGCCCAGCCCATTCCAGCTATACGTTCAGTGCTGCGAAAACGTTTTTTTCCATGCAACATGCTCCAGGTGGACGGATGCGCGATACTGCGAACGCAATGCGACGTCAGTAGATTAGTAGCATTAAAATTCGCTCACCTGCGACAAAGCCTGCTGTTATAGTGGCGTGTATGGGAGTTTTTGTTCTTTTGTTGATCCCAGTCATGAATTTGAAGAGCAGGCCATCGTCAGCCATGGCCCAGATGACACGGGGCATGGGGAACATGGCGCCAAGCAGGCTGCCGCGAGAGATGGAGAAAACAAACCATGCCATGCAAAAAAGAGACACAGACATAGTGCATTCATACACTGCTGTGGTATTATTATAAGAGAGAAACATGCCACAAACAGGGCACCACCCCCACCAATCAGAAGTGATATTAGACCATCCAGAAAAAAGATAAATTAACTGCAAGAGCATAAGGATCAATCTCTTGGCATGAATGTTTTAATTATTCAAAGGATGATTTTAAAGGTGAAGCATGTCATTTCCAAAGTAAAGTACTTGTGGTAACAAGTGGCATTGCAAAAATAATGATTGTTTCCATATGCATCTACCACCCGCCTCAGATGACCACATAAACAAACAGAGAAATGTTTTGAAAGCGCCACATAGCCACAGCGTTTGCTCTTCAGGGAAATCAGTCTACAAATACTTCAAAACACATCTAATTTAATAGTCTGGTGTTACACAACGTCTGGGATTTAGGTACACAGGGCTTTATCAATTCACTTAGTGTTAAGGCACGTTCACACCAAAATGTGACAACTATAAAAACAACTATAACGATAACTATACTAGCGTACAAACCAAAGTACAATAACATTCCGTTTATTATAATAGTGCGCTACAGTTTTGTTGTATGTCGCTTTAAAAGCTAGAGTGCTTTTAAGTTGAGTGGACTCTGATTGGCTGTTAATATTTTTTATCGTTAATCAACTGAAAAAAAAAAAAAAACATTCTGAAAGTGATTCCTACAATATTGTTCCTCTGCGTCGTTAACATTATAGTTGTGGTATGGCCTTTCCTATTCTCAGAGAAGTACAAAGATTATTAAAATGTTATAAATATATGTTTATTATTTAAATTACTTTTTACAACTATAATTAAACGCTCAAAATTAATAAATACGATACGATAAAAATTTATTTTTATTTGTATCATTTAGTAGCATGTAAACCAGATATCCATTAGAAGAACTTTGTATTTTGCGTTTTTAAAATGTATTTATTTTAGGGCTGTCAAACAATCATGATTAAATTGCATCCAAAATAAAAGTTTGTGTTTACATAATATTTGTGAGTGTGTGCTGTGTATATATATTATGTATATATAAATATACACACATGCATTTATATATTTAAAAAAATATGTATATATAATTTACACTTTTCTTAAATATATTATTTATATCACATTGGTCAAACAATCTGTTTGTGTCTAAATCGGCGACAGTTCTCCACAATAATAAGCTGCAAAGTGGACCAGACTTCATGCCGATAGTCAAAAGTAGGTAGATATTTGAAGCGATAAAATTACACACTTCACTTTTGAATGGATTCCAAAACAGTATTTAATACTGAAAATACTGTACTAACTGGAAACCAAAAAGAAAAACGCCAATAGATCTACTTCAACTCTGCAGCTACCGACGTTATTATTAGTGACTTAGAAGTTAGGCGGGTTGTTAGAAGGATAAGAGGTTTAGAACTTGGACAGATCATGCAGAAGACACTTTCACTTGATAGATTACACACAACTCATACTTCATAGTACATGAACATTTCTGAGCAACAACATCTGGTGTGTATGCATGTAGGTCATTACTATAAGACTAATTACTGCCTGACTTACGGATAGAAAAAATGTGGCATAGAGCCTTACTCCCACTCATGGCCTGAACTGAGTGTTGCATAACTGAGAAACAGGATTCATAACTCAGCACACCAAATTTCCCTTCATATTTTTAGCAAGGGGCTCATAAGAGCTGCCTCAGATAAATATACACACACACTATCACGCAATCCAGTCCCAGATTGCACTTTCTCAACCTCCCTAGGGTCGTCCGAGTTCACTTAGTAAAATTTAATGATTGGGTTGGTCAACTGCCAAAAGGTTGTGCTATCAAAATGACTGAGGTCTTTTAAACTGCAACCAGGCTTGCGGGTAATTACATCCATTCATTTCGAGGAACATGGGTAATTATTAATTTCAAGTACATTTTTGGGTCGGTTTACTCTAGACTGGGCTGTAGTGTGTGTTAAAACAATCCCTGACTGGATGGATCAGTGCTTACCTGGTGGAAAGCGCGCAAAGGGAGCCTACCGCCACAGCGTACGTGGCTCCTTCCCAGCCGACATACTTAAAGGCAGCGGGAAGTGGGCTGTTCTTATCCAGCATGTAATACGGCATCATCAAGGTGAGGGCGGCCGATACACCAAAGTACGCTACAAAACAGATAAGGAGGGAGGAGACGATGCCGATGGGAATGGCTCTCTGGGGGTTCTTCACCTCCTCACCTGTGATGAGAAACAAGATATTGTGTTTTCAAATGGTAAAAGGTTGCAGGCTGGCTCAAACCTGCATCGTCCATATAAGAAACTAAGCTCAACATGTCAGCACAATCGCTGTGTCACAGCATAAATAACCTTGGCAAACCAAAGGAGGCCACAAACAGACTTATGCATTGACTATCAAATGACACAAGTTCTTAGACATTTTTTTTCCCTAGAGAACATTAATGTAACAAGATACCAGTTTATTTTCAGCTCTTTACATTATTGATATGTGGGTATTTAATTTTGTCCCATCATATCCCACGACTGATCATTATTGTGTGAAATAGAAAACCGATTGTTGGTTGTCTTTTAATTAGTGACTCTACGAGTACTATGGATGTTTCCAAGTAAGATAAAATAAAATAAAATAATAAAAAATAATTTTAAGATAGTTAAAAAAAAAGTTACATTATATATATATATATATCTGCAATAACGAAAAATAGATAAAATTGCAACTGCAAGAAATAACATTGCCATTACAAGGAATATAGTCACAATTATATTTTTTTCATCAGCATATTATCATTATTAAAATCTGAGATAGGTTTCCCTAAAATACAGTGTATATATATATATATATATAGAGATATTTTTTTCAGTTATGTTTTGTATATAATTAATTTAATAATTTGTGCATTTAGCAGGCGCTTTTATCCAAAGCGACTTACAGTGCATTCAGGCTATACATTTTTTACCAGTATGTGTGTTCCCTGGGAATCGAACCCACAAACTTTTGCGCTCCTAACGCAATGCCCTACCACTGAGATACCTGAGATATTAAAATGTCCCTTCAGCAAGAATGCATTAAACTGATCAAAAGTGATAGTAAAGACATTTATATTGCAACAAAAGATTTCTGTTTCAAAAATGCTGTTCCTTTGAACTGTTTCAAAAAATCCCGAAAAACAGTTTCCACAAAAATATTAAGCACTAATATTAAACTTTTCAATTTGTTCGATACTGTTCAATACTCAACTGCAATACTGTTCCAAATTGAACACTGATGATAATAAGACATGTTTCTTTAGCATCAAATCAGCATATTACAATGATTTCTGAAGAATCATGTGACACTGAAGACGGGAATAAATTACATTTAAAAATAAAATAAAACAGAAAACAGCTCTTTTAAATAATAATAATAATTCACAATATTTGTACTGTATTTTTGATCAGATAAATGCAGCCTTGGTGAGAACAAGACTTTTTCCCCAAAGACTTTAGAAAGTGTTACAGACCCCAAACGTTTGAACAGTAGTGTACATTATATTGACATTCATTCAACTACAGTACATTTAATCTTGCCATTAAATCAGTTAAAGGCACACTCCATGTGAAATCCGTCCTTTTATGATGCCTCAGAGTAAGAAAATGAGCTACTGCAGTGAGTAGTGCGAGCATGTTCGCTTTTGGCAAAAGTTTCTGTGGTTTGACCTTGTGCAGAACACTACATAAAACAGACGTCCATATAAGAAACTAAGCTCAACATGTCAGCACAATCGCTGTGTCACAGCATAAATAACCTTGGCAAACCAAAGGAGGCCACAAACAGACTTATGCATTGACTATCAAATGACACAAGTTCTTAGACATTTTTTTTCCCTAGAGAACATTAATGTAACAAGATACCAGTTTATTTTCAGCTCTTTACATTATTGATATGTGGGTATTTAATTTTGTCCCATCATATCCCACGACTGATCATTATTGTGTGAAATAGAAAACCGATTGTTGGTTGTCTTTTAATTAGTGACTCTACGAGTACTATGGATGTTTCCAAGTAAGATAAAATAAAATAAAATAATAAAAAATAATTTTAAGATAGTTAAAAAAAAAGTTACATTATATATATATATATATCTGCAATAACGAAAAATAGATAAAATTGCAACTGCAAGAAATAACATTGCCATTACAAGGAATATAGTCACAATTATATTTTTTTCATCAGCATATTATCATTATTAAAATCTGAGATAGGTTTCCCTAAAATACAGTGTATATATATATATATATATAGAGATATTTTTTTCAGTTATGTTTTGTATATAATTAATTTAATAATTTGTGCATTTAGCAGGCGCTTTTATCCAAAGCGACTTACAGTGCATTCAGGCTATACATTTTTTACCAGTATGTGTGTTCCCTGGGAATCGAACCCACAAACTTTTGCGCTCCTAACGCAATGCCCTACCACTGAGATACCTGAGATATTAAAATGTCCCTTCAGCAAGAATGCATTAAACTGATCAAAAGTGATAGTAAAGACATTTATATTGCAACAAAAGATTTCTGTTTCAAAAATGCTGTTCCTTTGAACTGTTTCAAAAAATCCCGAAAAACAGTTTCCACAAAAATATTAAGCAGTAATATTAAACTTTTCAATTTGTTCGATACTGTTCAATACTCAACTGCAATACTGTTCCAAATTGAACACTGATGATAATAAGACATGTTTCTTTAGCATCAAATCAGCATATTACAATGATTTCTGAAGAATCATGTGACACTGAAGACGGGAATAAATTACATTTAAAAATAAAATAAAACAGAAAACAGCTCTTTTAAATAATAATAATAATTCACAATATTTGTACTGTATTTTTGATCAGATAAATGCAGCCTTGGTGAGAACAAGACTTTTTCCCCAAAGACTTTAGAAAGTGTTACAGACCCCAAACGTTTGAACAGTAGTGTACATTATATTGACATTCATTCAACTACAGTACATTTAATCTTGCCATTAAATCAGTTAAAGGCACACTCCATGTGAAATCCGTCCTTTTATGATGCCTCAGAGTAAGAAAATGAGCTACTGCAGTGAGTAGTGCGAGCATGTTCGCTTTTGGCAAAAGTTTCTGTGGTTTGACCTTGTGCAGAACACTACATAAAACAGAGGAGTAGTGTGTTCATGCCAGCAGTGCCAGAGAGAGCACAGGAACATGGCTATATTACCATTCCTGACCAGCATGTGGATGAGGAGGGGTTACTGAATGTGAACCACAGCTACAGGGAGAGACGAGAGACGAGTCTAGACAAACCCTGAAACACTCTAGCCAATCGAATGCAAGGGAATGTGGGGGAGTGAGCCGCCATAAAAGAGGGGGGGCCAGAGGCAAACCATAAGCAGAGATCCACTGAGAATAGCCAAGCAGTACTATTATAAACATAAAGGAAACTCTAAATAACTTTGACCAAAGCGACATGAACGCAAGCCAAATATGTAGGTAGAATAATAGCCTCACTGTTGTACCAATCTAACACTTACACACATACAAAACAGGCTTCTTACACAATTTGCTCTCACTAACCTCATGTTTGTGGACATGCATCATATATTTGAGCCTTATTTTCTGCTTTCTAAAGATTAAATATGAGATTTGAGAGCACTGGAGTTTAGAGTCTTTAGTTACCTGTAGTTGCGATACAGTCGAACCCGACAAAGGCGTAAAAGCAGGTAGCGGCCCCTGATAAGACCCCTGTGAAGCCGAAAGGCATGAACCCACCTTCACCCAGAATCTCTTCTGTTGGCAGGGGCTGTGTGGCACTGCTCAAAGAGAGTAATGCAGACATTTTAAACATGCCAAACAACAAAAATATAAAATATACGGAAGCCTACTGAGGTCAATCATTATTATTATTTTTCTGTCTCAGTTTTGTGAGGTAACACTGAAAAAGCTGATATATAACTTGTTTTCTAATGGAAACTTTTGAAAAAAAAAAAGTAAATATATACAGTACTATTCAAAAGTTTGCAGCCAGTAAGGTTTCTTTTTAAAATAAGTTAATTGTATTCAGCAATGACCCATTAAATTGATCAAAAGTGATAATAAAGATGTTTATAAAGTTAGAAAATATTTCAAATAAATGCAGTTTTTTTGGAACATTTTATTCGTCAAAGGATCCTGAAAAAAAAGTAGCACAACTGTTTTAAACACTGATAAAAAATAACAAATGTTTCTTGAGTATCAAATCAGCATATTAATATGTTTTCTGAAGGATCATGTGACACTGAAGACTGGAGTTTTGCTGGTGAGCATAAGAGACTTGTTAAAAAAGTAACAATCCTACTAACCCCAAACTTTTCAGTGGTATGTAATTTTGTGGCATACTTATATATTCCAAGATAAATTTCCAAATGTCATAAAACACGACTCACTTAATGGTGGAATTGTTTCCGTTAAGAATCTCATCAGGGTCCAGGTGCCAGTTCTTCAGTGTACCTTTGACCAGTCCAGATACAACCATGAACAACAGCACCAGGATGTTGATGCAGGTGAACACTTTGGTGACCATGGCTGACTCCTTCACCCCGAAGGCCAGAAGGCCTATAGCAAACAAAACGTAGTTCAAAACACTACGGAACAAAGTCAACACAAACATCCACTAAATATTTACATTCAACAGCTTGCATTTTCAGAATGAATGAGTGTGTTTCACAGTCACTGTTTTGAAATAAATATTTCAATTTATATACATAACACTGTACGACACTCTGGAACTCTCAATTCTAATTGATCAGTCATGGCTCCCTATGTAACTAGTGTTTTACCTGTGAGAGTGAGGATGATTAATACGGAAAACATATCTGGGTACTCCGCCAGAATGCCCGGAGCATTCATAGACATGTATTGTCGACAAAAATGTTCAATTTGCTTTCCAATCAGCTCATCAAATGTGGCACTCCAAGCTCTGGCAACACTCGATGTACCTGAAAAGGTTTTACATATTGAGTAACATTATATAACAATGAAAAGAAAAACTTAAGGAAATGTAAAAACCTACACTATGGGGTCCATCTAGTGTTTGGTTACCCATTTCCCCAAAATATCTTATTTCGTGCTTAATAGAAGAAAGTAAGTCAAACAGGTTTGGAAACACTTGAGGGTGAGTAAATGATGACAGAGTTTTCATTTTTGGGTGAACTATCCCAAGTGATTTTCTGTGTTGACTCACCTATAACGTATGAAAGTATAAGGTTCCAGCCAGTTATAAAGGCCCATAGCTCCCCTACAGTCACATAGCTGTACAGGTACGCTGAGCCCGTTTTTGGCACTCTTGCCCCAAACTCTGCATAACAGAGGCCCGCAAGCACTGAGGCCAGGGCTGCAATGAGGAACGAAAGCACGATGGCCGGTCCGGCATTTTCCCGGGCAACCGCTCCAGCGAGGACATACACCCCAGCTCCCAAGGTGCTGCCCACACCAAGAGCCACCAGGTCGAAGGTGTTCAGACATCGGGAGAGTCGCGATTCCTCTGAGTTGCAGTCGACAACCTTCACTCTCAGCAGCTGTTTCCCGAAACCCAGAAGCTTTTTCAAAACCATCATTAATTTGATTTGACGACAGCTTCTTTTTGTGCCTCGTTTTTCAAAGTTTCTCCTCTCACAATGTTTCTGCTTTACCCACCAACGCGGAGGATTCACAATATTTGGAATATTGTTCAGATGTGTTGTTTACCTTTAGGAAAAAAATAAAAATAATAATTAACTTGAGAAAGCGGCAATGGTAGTTTGTCAAATGTATGATGTCAAATGATGACAACCATATCTGTATTTTCTATTGGTAAAATGTCACATTAAAAGTAAAATAAAACAATAAAGTACAGTCAAATAATGATTAAATGTAGTTGGAAGCTAAACCAAACCAAAAAAAAAAAAAAAAAGCAATGACGGGCCCAAGCCCCGGGGGCACCAGAGAAAGTTTTTAATTGAAAATATTGTTCACCTAAAAAATGAAACAAAGCAGTGAGTACATACTTCAAAATGTATTTTTATTTCTTACAAGAAAAGTCATAAGGTCATAGAGTGAGTAAACTTTGACTTTCTATTTTTCTCAAGGAATCACGGTTTACTTTAGTACTACACTTTATTTCCAGATATGAACAAAAATGCTATGTACAGCAATCTGGTTAATGTGGTTACCCCTTCCCAGTTTAACCAAAGTAGCTGGTTATTTTCCAGATATTTTCCACCAGATATGAGTGTTTAAACACTGCAAACATGTCCTTTTTTAAAGTTCCAGAACACAAACCAGCACATTTGTGGTGAGAATAGCAGCTGTCCTGTGATTTACGGACATAAAAACGTGCAGAGCACTCACCCATATTCACTTAAACTTCAAGCCAAACAATAAAAACAAACCCAGTACATATCTGATGACACTCCAGGAGAACTCTACACTGTATTCTAAACCGCAACCAAACCTCTTGAATGAAAACACATTGCGATTCCCAAAAGCCATGTGTCAAAATGTACTGTACTAAACGTACAAATGGGCGGCAGCTCTCAAGTCAATAAGTTCATACAGCTGCGCTGTCTCCAGTTTAAGTCCTACACTCTTTTCCCAAGTGTTGAGTAACATAGAGAGAAATCCATAAAATGTGACTGGTGGCAGAGCTGGAGAGGCCCACCGGGGGATAATCTATCATACTCACACAAACTGACATGTGTTACGTAACCAAGAGTGGAACTTAATGGCAAAAATACATGCTATTGCAAAAGAACAACTAGGATCTGTGTTTGCAAGCTCTGTGAGAACGGCCTGTTCTGAGAAGTTAATTTGCAAGTGAATGTAAATGAATCTCTCTGTGCGTGAAGCAACCATCACACTATAAATGGGAAGCAGTACATTTGATCGTTTTCTCACATAATAATAATTTAAAAAAACCCTTTCGGGAGTAAATAACTAAAAGTCATCACACTATTAAAATTTTTTTCAGCAGCATGAAAGAAGTCACTTTTTTTCCAAGCTAATTTTGCCAATGTGTATCGATATAGCAGAAAAACGTTTTTTTTTCTTAGATATGTTATTACAATGGACCAATAAAGATAAATAAATCCTCTCTTATACCTAGCATTGAGATGCATGAATCACTGTAGTGAAATGGTTCAAAAACTGCTCTGCTTAAGGTCTTAGCTGGTTTAAGCTGGTTTACCAGCTGGTCGGTCAGCCTAAACCAGTAAAATAGACCTGCCTGTTCAAGCGGGGAGTTAAAACTAGAAAACCAGTTAAGGCTGATTTAAGCTATTTTTAGCAGGGTAATTGAGATTCTTTATTGTTTTTTTTGCAAAATATTTATTACTCTGCATGTACAAATAGCTTGTAGTTACCAAATATAGTCAGCTAGTTTTCTTAGAAACATGTTGTGTAGCTAATCACTTTTTCTTTAAAATTGTAGCTTGACTGTAATTTATCTACTTATAATTATGTGTAACTTGTATCTTGAGAGGCTCCGGTTTCAAAGTATGTTCCTTAACACAGAGTATGAGTCTATAAATTAATCTACGGTGAATCATGACCTAGTTGTCTTTCTTTGGAGCTCGCATCTAAACAGCAAAGGGGACATAAGGAGTCACTTCCTGTCATGCCACACTTAAATGGAAAGTTCCACAGACGTAGAGGTGGCGACCTTTTCCTTTTCTACCAGGGTGCTTCAGGGGCTATCGGATGTCTTGGATCTCAGAAAGGTGGAAGCAGGTTAGCAGAGTCACTCGAGCAGTTCTGCACATTTAACTGTTGTCATTTAAATCACGCAAGCGTGGCATGAGGGCCTGACTGGAACAAACCTGCTGCTGAAACAGCAAGCACAAACTTTAGCCTAATTTCTCACATCTAAACACCGGAAGTTCATTAAAATGAGATTAGCAGTGTGACTGAGAAAAGACAACCAGAGTTCAGTTTTAAAGCTGTGCACAAGACAGGATCAGTAAAATGTGTCCGTTTTTTTGTCTTCTTAAACAAATGCACAATTATTTTCTGATCAGGCTTTAGCAACTGGTATGAGCATGTGTTGCAAGAGAAGCCTCCGATTGTAAACGGACTTATGAAATTGTGTGAACATGAAAATATATACATAAATATTTATATACACATATGTGTGTGTTTTTTTTTTATTGTACACATGTAAAACTAAACATTTATATAAAGATAAATATAAATACAACATTTAGGAGAAAGTGTTTAAAATATAAACTTAAAGTACTTGACAAATTAATAACAACAATATTATATTTGATATAATGCTTATGCTATACATAATGCATTTGTTCAATTAATATAAGATAAAAATTAATTGTATAATAACAATATATTAATGCTGTTTGGCTTAACATTAAGCTTGATAATAATTAGATACTTAAAGGGTTAGTTCACCCAAAAATGAAAATTCTGTCATTAATTACTTACCCTCGTGTTGTTCCAAACCCGTAAGAACTTTGTTCATCTTCAGAACACAATTTAAGATATCTTTGATTCAATTTGAGGGCTCTCTGACCCTCCCATAGACAGCAAGGTAACTACCACGTTCAAGGTCCAGAAAAGTACCAAGATGATAGACAAAGTAGTCCGTGTGACATCAGTGGTTCAACTGTAAAGTCACGAAGCTACGAGAATACTTTTTTGCACAAAGAAAACAAAAATAATGACTTTATTCCACATTTTCGTCTCTACTGCGTTACTTTGGACGCGCATTCACGACAGTACCTGGGTCAGCGCCGGCGCCGCCACACGCTCGCGTCATGGGACTGTCGTGAACACGCGTCGTTATTTTTGCGCGTCCACAAGTGATGCAGTAGAGACGAAAATGTGGAATAAAGTCGTTATCTTTTTTTTCTTTCCGTTACCCACGTGGTAGTAAAAATGTAAATAAAATTCAACCGCCGCCCCCCCCCCAATACAAAAAAAAATCTATTTTCAACTTGTTTTGTAAAGATGCACACACATTAATAACCTTCAACAAAAAATGATTCCTATATTTGGGTTTCTCTACTGAGGTGAATCAGTGCCCAAGCACACGTTGTTCCTGAGGGTCCGCTGTCCAGTTGGACCTCTATCAAATATCCCAGCATTCCCTGAGTGAGCTGGTCTAAACTGCTCCACTGGTGTGACATCAGACATGTTGAAAGGTCTGCCTCTATGGCTATGCCATGCTGTAGGAATGCTGAAAGACGATTTCAAGATGTCTCACATAAAGACCACAAATGCTATGAAGGTATTTTGGAAGAGATTTACATGATTTCAAGATGTCTCACATAAAGACCAACACCACAACTGTAAACAATTTATGTTACAGATACTCCATTACATCATGAAACTGAGGTGTTTTACTCACAAACATCTCATAATACGATCTCTAATAGGCTACCTCAATTTTTTTGAGCGAGAGAGCACATGGAGGAAACGGCATTTAACTAAAATAAGGGAAGCGAATTAAAGGGTTAGTTCACCCAAAAATGAAAATTCTGTTATTAATTACTCACCCTCATGACGTTCCAAACCCGTAAGACCTTCGTTTATCTTCGAAACACAAATTAAGATATTTTTGATGAAATCTGAGAGCTCTCTGATCCATCCATAGACAGCAACTATACTATCACGATCAACGCACAGAAACGTATACAGCAAGGACATTGGTAAAATAGACAATGTGACATCAGGGGTTCAACTGTAATTTTATGAAGCTACGAGAATACTTTTTTGTGCGCAAAGAAAACAATAATAACATAATTTATTTAACAATTCTTCTCCCCGAGTTACCGTCTTCCGCCATTTTGGAGAGGACCCCAGAACGTAATCAATGTAATCAGCGTTGTTTACATTCAGTAGAAAACGCGCACATGCTGAACGCAAACAATGCAGATTAAGCTCTCCAAAATGGCGGAAGACGGTAACAAAATGGCTCTCAGATTTCATCAAAAATATCTTAATTTGTGTTCCGAAGATGAACGAAGGTCTTACGGGTTTGGAACGACATGAGGGTGAGTAATTAATGACAGAATTTTCATTTTTGAGTGAACTAACCCTTTAATAAACCAAGGAAACAAATTCTTCATTTTACTGAACAAATTCTTAATCTTTTATTTCTCCCATGGATTTCAAGAGAAACATCTGAGACAAAATTCAAATTTAAATAAAACACAACCAAGATCTCCATTAACATTCTTCTTGAACTGCATCATCCACATGACAGTCATGTGTGTTTGCAGCAGTCAGTCTGCAGGAAACAGAATGGAAAATCACATCTAAATAAATCCTGATAGCTTCATCTGACAGCAGGGTTGGCTAAGGTTAACGGTGCCATCGATTGACATTCCAGCTCAGTCAGAACCGGCGAGGTGATCATAGACACATACATGCAATTTATCGGACTAAATTAAGCAGGTGGGTTGAGCAGGGGTGTGTTGCCTGGGCACCAATAAGTAGGCGACTTTCTGTTATGGTGTTCAACGTGCAGCGCAGTGCTGTGAAATTTTGGCCTTGGGACGCTTGTGCCTTTTTAATTAGCTTTAAACCACATCAGTACCTAAATAAAGTCAGAAAATCTTATTACTGTATTATCTACAAGATCTTACACTAGCATCAATACGGGCTTGAGTACCAACGTCACAAACGTTTAGTGTATCATAACAACCACAAGTCCCTTCTAGAAACAGCGAGAAAGGAAACAGGGTCAAGGGCACAGTGTCCATCCAGAAAGAAAACAGACTCATGTTTTGTTGACATGTTTTTGCCAACGTCTATCCAGTCATATGAGCGTGTTTAGAGTGGGCACAATGTACCTGGCACCATCCGACTACCCTTTGCCTAGAAACTTGTGACTGTGATTTTATGTTGGAATGTATGTGACAAGCATTCTTCAGTTTTGGTTTTTGGCAGGAACTCATTTAGGACATGCTTGCAACCAGCCGACGGTCTGACAAAACTCCCTCTGTCTGACTTCTGTAAGAAACCGAAAACAAGTTCAGTTTTGAACAAATCCACAAGCGTGTCAAGATACCACAAGACTCTTTCACTTGAGTAACTCAATATTATAAGAAAACATGCTTTATAAATGGACGCACGTAGGCTTGCAGGACCCAGTTTATACCTGACCAGGAAGTACATCTTAACGTCTTATGCCTTAGTTGTTTATACTGGCAACACGAAGAAGCTTCACTCAACGGTTTAAAACAATTCAATCAGTGTGTCTTCCTCCAGACAAAGACGCATGATAATTTCAAAAGGACGATACACGTGAGACAGGAGGGTAGCCAAAGTGGACAGAGTCTCAGCTTTCTGTCATTGGGAGCCAAACAAGTTCTCAATCAGTGACACTGCATTGACCTTCCCACTAAAGAGACATGCAAGATACTCTAAATCATAGGTTGAAGAGGACAGACACACAAATAAAATCAAATCAAATCAAATAATTGCACTTTTGACCTAATAATCATTGCACAAAAACCAGTCAATATGACATTTTTGTTGTTAAACTTTCTCTTATTCAGCTATGTTTACTTTTCAGTCTAACACCATGAATTGGCAATGTTAATGACTAGATTTAACATTGACAAAATCAAAATGGTTTATGGAATAAATAATTAAATAAATGGCAAAGTTAATTATTCAAAAAATTTATTAAATAGCTAAATCATTGTACCTTGTAAATTTTAAGGAAATGAATGCATGCATTACTGATGATTAATCAAAAATTGGATGGTGATACTAATTTTGACTGCCTGGGGTCTCAAAAATAAGAGGCCCGCTATTGCGCAACACCCAAAACCAAGTTACTAAAACTGATATAGAGGAACAGTGCTTGAATGTGTGCCAGTGTCTGTCAGCACAAGCTCACATAAATTGAGAAATAATGAATGTTATTTGTTCCTGGTCCCTCCTCAGCAATAACAACATCTGAACACCTTATTGCAATGCTTTATACAAAACACATTCATTTGCGTAAATGAAATTTTATTTATTGTATTTGTGGTTCAGATCTTGAAACCGCGATATAATTTCTTGCTATTTAGACACTGCAATTGCGTCAAAGGGGTGCCTCTGAGAATTTTAATCCATTTCAGATGAATGCCTTTTCCACAGATTTATCAGTCTAACATCAACATTGACATAAACGTTGACAATCTAATGGTTAGTTTATAACCATTTCTTATGCATTTTAATGCCTCTAATGGATCTAAAGTTACACACGCTTGCTGACAGACACTCTAATTGGCTGATGGCGAGTTAATCACTCACATTCATTTTTAATTACATGTCTGGGACTCAACCTGCAACCTTTATGACAGCAGCCCAGGTTCAAACCTCTAGGCCACCACTCAGAGATGTGTTGAGGCTTGTTTTTAGCACGTCTCATATGAGGGGTGTCAGGTAGCATGCTATGTGATGGGGATGTAGATATATGCACGTGACCAATTATGAGAAACGTGCAAAATAATCAGTTTACACAACACAGACCTGCAGGATGAACTTCCTACTATTTCCTACTGTTTTTTTTCCTGATTACTTTGGGTTTGAAAAAAAAAAAAGGTAGAATTCTAGGTGTTATGTTCAACTTCACATTGCGCCATCACAAAAAAAGTATTTCCAGGACTGTAATAATATCATAAGGGTCAACAACACTGAGTTTGGGATTCATTGACAGACACACACCCACATGTGTAAATATTTTAGGGTAGTATCTCTATTTATAGCATAAAAAAAACCAATAAATAAAAGTGTAAATGGTCAAAGATCAGAGCTGTATTGTATGATGCCCTTGACTGTCATCTATATAATATGGAAACATTCTACAGTTAAACAAAACTCATAAAACAAAATTCCTCGGACCTACAAGCAGCTATCAGAGGATTTACTGAAACAGTGTGGAGCATTAAAAGATAAAGCATCTGGTCTAAGGAAGGGACATTTCACACACAGTGACTCGGTTGTATTAAATAAAGACCCCCTACTGGCCCCAAACTTCTCCTAGTGGCAGCTCCTTTGAATTGTTTACATACAAATAGAGCTCATGGACCATGGTATGACATGTGTTAGTGAGTGTTGATGGAACAAGGTTTTCCATGATTGCAATAATAATAAAAAAACTTTATTAACATTTATAATATAATAAAGTATGTAATCATTTAAAATGATATTATAATATTATATTATTTTCAGCACTGTAAAAAAGGTATATGTCCCTCAGACTTAATTTTTACTAACTGAACAAAATTAGAAACTTAGTGACTGTCTGTTTTTTAAAAAATCATTCTGATACTAGTAATAAATACATTTAGACAAGCTATTGCAACTCTTATGGCATGAGGTGACACGGCTCTCTCTTTTAGATCAGTTTACTCTTACTAGAAGAAGAGACTCCAGCTTACTTATAAATAGAAAAAGATGTATCTGCAGACCATTTCAAATCATTGCATTATTTAGCCTGTGGCCTAATGCTAAGCATAACAATATTTTCTAATGTATTCCGTTAATATTTTATTACTTCATCACATTTAAAGTCTATTTTGTTTTAGTTATTTTGTTTTTATTTGCAAATGTACCGTTTCGTTATTTACATTTACGAACGTGCGGTACGCATTAAACGCATTAAAATTAATTTCTAGTTGATTTTGTTTCTTTGGTATTTTACTGCACAGAAGAATATTGCTACGATTTTTTTTAAATAAGTAAATAAAAAAAAATGATAAACTGGCAGAAAAAAAGCAGACGAAATGCGCAACGATAAAATAATAATGGTCAAAATAAATTACCATTAAACGCGCATAACGCCACATTCATACTGCACGCGCTCGACGCGACTAAACCAGAACGCTCACTAACAACGAAGTTGCAGGCGAGCGTCTCACACCAAACCACAGGCTTAAGCAGCGGCAGTTTTCATAAACCTCAAAACATTTTAATGTCCGCAGCTACCCCTCTTTTCCCCTGCAGGATAGACCACATTACAAGGCGGGAGACCCCGTGCGCCTTGTCCCACGTTTTCCTGCCCCGATAACGGAGCGCTGCAGTGAACTTAACCACCAGTGCTGGCCGTTCGCGCCAGTTTCACATTAATTGCTTAACAACAATAACTAAAGTAAGAGTAGCCTGTATTAACTGATGGACGTTTTATAAAACGCCGTAGATGGGAAAGCAACCGGGTTGACCGTAACAGATGTTGGTCTTACCTTGCAGCTGGTCTCAGAGCAGAGCAGACCGGATCCACTGGTACTTGTTGTGTTGCAGGAAAACTTCCCTCCAGCTGTGTGTGTCCTCCAGCTCAGGCGTCTGTGGTTATGTGGGCTCGGAGTCTCCTGACAGGTGGTGTGTGTGTGTGTGTGTGTGGGGTCATTTGCGACGTGTAAGGCCGCCATAGGCTACATGGATCAGGTTTCACTGCGGTTTTGTACATGCTCCTCCCGACTTTTACTATTAGCTGAGAGAAACTGGCATGCAAAGAGTCAAATTTAGGTTTACATCTTCAAAGCAATACAAATATATATTTTTTAAAATCAAATACAATCAACATAATTTAGGGAAGGAAGAGGAAGTTGTAGCCTAAAACAAAACCTTGATCCAAAAAAATTATTCAATCCAGAGAAGGGCCATTCTTGCTATTGGGTGCCATTTCAGCTTGGTAACTTTCTATCAAAAAATGTTTACATTTCCATGACGTAATCATTTAATCTGGTACTTATAGTTAATTTATTATGCATTGAAAAGAAATAGTTGCTTAAAAAGTATGCATGTATTCGTCTGCTGCAGAAAAGCAGTGACGCTACATGGCTTGTTGTGATGCAGACCCTGAAAGAAGGCAGATATACCTCAATGAAAAGAAGGAGAGGTGGAGAGAGGACATAAAGGAAGGAAGAAAAAAGTGTTAGAACTCAGCTTTGTTGATTAGGTAGAAACTGTAATAAATGATCTTGATTTTGCCATTACAATGCGTGTTTGTCTCAGTGGTGTGTTTACTGGTATTCCCTGCGTTTTGGGGTCCAAATGTCCCCACAGGAACAGTAAACTTTGATCTTGTGGGGACATTTATTTGGTTCCCATGAGGAATGTTTAAGATAGTTAAAAAAAAAATTTTTTTTTTGGCTATTGCTACAAATATACCCCAGCGACTTGAGACTAGTTTTGTGGTCCAGGGCCACATATTAAAAAAGCAAATACCACCTGGGTGTAAAAATTGATAGGCTATTATTTGTTGGGGAAATGGTGGACACGCAATATGATAAATATAATCTAGGCTAAATTAGGTAAAGATTCCATAAACACTCAAGGATGGTTTGGGATTTCATCAAAATGAGAAATTTCAGAAAATCTACTCCGGCACAATAAGGTATGCATGTATTTCCACTTAAGAAAATAATATTGCTTTGGTAAACCAATTATGCCAAAGTAAAACATGAGATAGTGTCTAATTAGGAGTCATAATTATGAGATAAAAGTCAAAATTTTGAGAAGTCAGTATGACAAGACAAAATTACGAGACAAGTCATAATTCCGACAAGTCTTTTCATATTTTTTCATCATTTAATGTCAACCGCATTTATGTAACCACACCTTTAGTATAAATAATACATTTTAACTTATCATAAAGACTGTTTTTATCTTATGTGGCAGAAATTGGCATCCATATGCACGTGATTTAAAATGAACCAAGATATATATATAAAAAAAAAGCTTCTAGACCACATGGTTCAAGAGCAGAGGGTGGCACTAACGGGTTTGAAATCAAGATCAGACCAGACAAGTTTAGACTCTCACTTCTTAATGTTCCACATTTCCCTCCAAAGGTTTTATAGGCTGCCATAGACTCCCAGCCAGAAACAATAGGAGCCTCCATACCTTCAGTGACTGGCCCTAAAACTAATGAAAAACCGCTAGGGGAGAAAACAGTTGCATATTAATAAAAACCAAAAACTGACATGCTGCGGTGCTCTCTGGCTTGGGTTTAAATGTTTCTATAGAATCCATCCGAGTATATATCACTTTGTACCTCAGGCTAAAGCACAGCTAAATAGCCACCTGAGGAAACTGTTGACATAACTATGAAGTGTTTTATATGCAAACTCTTAACTGCATGTAAAAACAATGGTCTTTACATTCAATCTTTACATTCATATGGACTGACTAGTGTAATTAAAATGGAAGCCTGTTTCCACTATAAGAGTAAAAAATTAATGTACTTGTGAGAAAAAAATAAAAATAAGAAAGTGACATTGTGAGATATTAAGTCATAATTACAAGTTGCAATTACAATAAGTCACACCACATGATACAAAGTTGCAATTATGAGAACTATACCTTTAAAGAAATTAAATTGCAATTGTGATATTTTATAATGCAGCTGTGAAGTGTAAAGTCACAATTACTACAGTTTTTTTTTTTACTAAAGCAGAAACCAGCCTATATTTTAAATCCCAAATTTCCAACATACTTTTAAACCCAATTGTATATCAAGGAAGGAATTTATCCTCAGTATTAACAACACTTTATTTATGCAAATAAAACATTTCAAGTTCCAGGAAAACAACAACAAAAAATAAGATAGTGGGATGAGGTTGGCACATGAGCGATTCAAACTCTGCTTTTAAGATGGGCACAGATGCTGGATCATTCAACCCATGGCTGTGCATAAATATTTTTCGAACGATTACAATATGCAGTAAGTAACCTGCTCTCAGAGATCAGCTTTAGTGCAGTCTTTGTGGAAGGGAAAGAGCACAGAACCCATGTGTGAGTTGCAAAGTGGTCTTTTCTTGTAGGTAATGATACTGCAGTGATGGACAATTTAAAAGATGCATTAAGAAAATCCATCCATTTAAAAAAAATAATAAAAATGAAGTAAAAAGAAGTGACCTCTCTTTAGGAAAGGGATTACAAAAGTCTTAACACAGCAGCAGAGTGCACTTCAAACCCACGTCCATTGGATTTCAACTGTACTGAAGGAGAGACATCACTAGATTCCACCAACGTGTCCCCAAAGGAAACCCTTCAGCTGCACAAATAAATGTACAATATTCACAGTATTTACATGGTGTGGTTCATCCAAAAACGCATCCCATTGCTTTGCCTTTCATTTGTTCTCCAGGAGAGTCTTTATATCTTTAATGCCGTGTTCTGACGCAACCGCAATCACGTGGTCTAAAGCATTGAGCCGTCCCAGAAGCCGAACCACCTCCTTTATGTGCTCCCTACAGAGAGAAACAATAACTGCATTAATAAAAAATAAATGGGTTAAAATACATTGGAGAGCCATTAATATAATGTACATGTATACTTGAATGCTAAATTTTAATTTAACAATAAAAAAAGTTTAAGGTCAGTTTAATGTCTCTTGCAAATCAAAATATTCGAATGATTCCTGAAGGATCATTGATCACTGAAGACTGGAATAATGACGCTGAAAACTCAGCTTTGCAATCATAGGAATAAATCACATTTTAAAATATATCCAAATAGTAAATCATTGTTTTAAATTAAAATATATATTTCACAATATTACGGTTTTAATGTATTTTGAGCATACACGCACTGTTCATTTCGTTAACAAAAAGTATGACGAAAATGTTCGCTGACGAGCTTTCTTCCCGTGACGATGACGAGATGAGAATAAGGTCAATAAACGATAACTGTGACTATATCAACATGCAATATCGTTGACGGAAAAAGACGGAAAAAATAAAAACTATACCAAAATTTCTTTTGATTTTCGTTGAAAAAAATTTGCCTATTTACATGCCTCTACTACTACATGAGTTTTCATGCGTGTGGTTGCCAGATACCAAGAGTTCAAATCCCCAAATCAGAGCTACTCTGTTAAAAGGATATCTTTTCTGCCCAGTGTTTTGATTAATTTTGCAATCTAGCGCTACGGAAGCACCAATGATGATCTGAAAACACTGATGAATAAGTAAGCTGAAGTTTAGCGATCTCCATGTGAAATGTTCAGCTTAAAGGAAAGTGTCATTCAGCCATTATTGGAATTAGGGATGCACCGAATGTTCGGCAACCGGAATTATTCGGCCGAAAATAGCAAAAAAAGCTCTTTCGGTGTTTGGCCGAATAAGCGAAAAGACTGAATAAATTGTACCGAACAATGACGTGATGTGATCAAATAGAGGGTCGTGCTAATGCAGCAAACATGTCAGCAATATAGAAGCATTTAAAACTGTCCGAGAAAGACGCAAAATCATTACAAGCACCGAAAGCGAGAGACCGTTTAGTGCTGCATCTGTATCTCATGTCTCCAATGAATGGAAGGGTGGTTGTTGCTGGTTACTGTATGATGACTGAAATGGCCTTAATTAGTAAACAAACTGAAGAATGTTATGTTTTCTAATACATGCACGAAATCGCATGCATTCAAACAGCGCTGCGCTAGCTTGTGGCGCCAGAGTTCAAATTCCAAAGCGCAAGGAAAATCTGCACTGAAACAGTTACTCGTCAGTGGCTTAGTAACATTTTTATGAATTTTTACAAGGCATGGATGTGACAATGTGATACGTACAAAATTTGGATAATTTATGCAGTGGTGAAAAAAATTGGCAAAATATATTGGGAAACAACCGCAAAAAACCATGTTCAGTATTTTGGCCCAGTGTTTAATTTTGTTTGGCTTTGGCCAAGAATTTTAATTTCGGTGCATCCCTAATTAGAATTACTATTAGGAATTTCACTGATACAAAAATTTGTACGAGTTCAAATTCTATTGATTTGTGCTTATTGGTTAAAGTGCAATACCTGAAATGTAAAAATGACAACAATCTTTTCGATATTTCGATCTTTACCTCACGTTTCTCTTCTCCACGTCTGATCCAGCCACACAGCCATGGTAAAGACTGCTGGCCAGGTGTTTCAAATATCTGCAGAAGTTCTCCAGCTGAGGAAGAGTCTGCTGTCCTTTCAGACTGCTGAACCACTGCACAGGAAAACACTCCACCACCTGAGGGCAGCAGTGAGAGCAATGAAGTGCTTTGAGTCGAAGGAGGAATTGGTATGTAAATACTGTGTTCACATGAATATCAATTCCCAACTACACAACTGATTTGTTACATAAAAATGTGGAGACAAGTCATACCCTGCGGCATTTTTCCACATGTTCCTCGCTATCGTCAGTGGTCTGCAGGGCTGAGAGAATGTAGCGGTTTAGTGTGCTGTCCACGGCGAGCTCCTTCAGCACTGACGGAGACAGGATCCCATCCCATATTAAGATATTCCCAAGTAACTGAACACAAGAAAGAGTCTTTAATCTTTGAAAATATTAAATAACTGATTCAAACGACAGCAGAAAGTCTTAAGAATATATAAGCATGAGTCATGACTAGCCATACCTTCACACAACACCAAAACTGTCTCTGGGAAAAGAGGTAAGGACCAGAGTTCCTGTTCTCCATTACACTGTCAGGGAAGAAAACAAAAATTATAGATCACACACTGGTTTACAAAACATATTTAGTCACGATTGGAAACTAGATGATGTGTATAAAGAACAGCATATACAAACGGTGACACAACAGGAGTGATTCAGCTTTTATACTCACTTTTTTGGAAACAGAGGCAGGAAAATGTCATCATCAAGAGTCCGTCGAATTCGCATGACTATGGTCCTCAGAAGCTCCTGAAAACAGACAAATTCTTGTCTTAAGATATTAGATTTAAATTTTTCTCTATGAGAATCAAGCACAATTTAGCCAAGTAAAGCCCGACTTATGAAAGAAGTCAAAAATACAGTTTATTGACCCTCTAGACAAAAAGAATGTCAGGCTTTTACAGCTCATATAGTATGACAATGAGAATATGGAGTTCACACTTAAAGAAGGGGGGAAAACACCTACATTTTAATAAGAGACATAACATTTTAAATTTTTTTTATTTATGGATAATCAAGTAAACCCATGTTGCTTCACTCCAGTAAATATTCATCTTGAAATATTACTAATAATATAAAAGTCATGTTTGTTTAATAAAAATGATAAGTTTATAAAAATCATTAAAGATATCACCAAAAAAAAGACATGACTCACAACCGGAGGGGGGGGGGTTGGGTTACAATTACACTAAAAGTCCTGTTACATGCTAAAATGTATGAACTATCAATCATGTAGAACAGTGTGCATAACGGGGTTTTCAGCAAAGTATCATGTTAATAATTCAGAGGCAGAATTTTTCAGTATCAAATATAATACACATTTGGGCTAAATGAAGATCAAACACGAAAATAAGAGCCTGTGGCTTTAATGCGTTCCAGTCTCATCTGTTCACTGACTTGTGTGTTGCGGTTGTCGCCATGCAGCACAGTGGGATAGTCTTTAATCAGCCTCTGCATGAAAGTCACCAGTCTGAATGTCTGACTGCTGGAGAGCGGATCCCACACCTGATCCATCAGCACTGAGGGGGCAACAGGAAGGGCAGAAATCAGGTTTTAAGGGTGCGATTTGGGTTTGAGATGTTCTGAGTATAAAATAAATAACTGAGCCATAATGATGGGATAGACTAACCTGCTAGTTTAGGAAGCAGCACTCTTTCCACAATAGCAGGAAGCAGGCTGTTATCTACGTCTTCCTCTTTCTTTAGGGCGCTCTGCTCCCCACAGCCATAGAAGAGCAAAGACTCAAACCACAGCATGTACTCAAAGTTAGGACACTCCACCTGCATGGCATAATTTTGGCACTTTAAGACAAAAATGTTCAGGCGATGCAAAGCAGATCATCAAAAAGTGGAAAAAACGTGTACTCTGTACCTCCAGTGGAGACCATGAGATGAGCTGCAGTCGAATAAGGGGGTTGAAGAGTTTGGGCAGACACAGTCCGATGTAGGCGTCTCTATAGCAAGTAAAATACAGCTTTCTCCAGGTCTCAAAGTGAGACTTTATGTTGTCCAGTGAGTGGAAATCCTCCATAACATCCTCAAAAACCTTCTTTGACTCTATTAAAATGCGATCTGGAAATCAAAAAGATGAATTGTTAATTGACAGTAGAGTAAAAAATTAACCAGCAAAAGTCATTCCCATATTTAAGTTAAGTTGGTCACCTCTCTCTAAGTTGAAGCTGGTGATGTCAGTGGACGTCTCTTCATCATCACTGGACAGCCCCTCCTTATGCTCGGCTCTCTTGCCGTTCTGCTCTCGAGCTTGTCTGCGACGAGTTCTGTTAGGAAGTGTTGAAACTGAATTCATTATAACTGAAATACATCACAGAAACTCAAGTGGAGTAGATCTGTGTATTGATTTTCTAAATCAATCCAATTTGGAGTCTATTTAAAGGGATGGTTTATCCAAATAGGAAAATTCTGTCGATAATTACTCACCCTCATGTCTTTCCAAACCCGTAAGACCTTCGTTCATCTTCGGAACACAAATCAAGATATTTTTGATGAAATCCAAGAGCTTTCTGACCCTGCTTAGACAGCAACGCAACTACCACGTTCAAGGCACAGAAAGATAGTAAGGACATCGTTAAAACAGTCCATGTGACATCAGTGGTTCAACCTTAATGTTATGAATCTATGAGAATACTTTTTGTGCGAGAATACTTTTTTTTGATGCACGTTCACAAGAGTACCACAGTGCATGCGTGTGCAGTCCTCTGCTTGTAAACAAGGTGCAGCGCATCTGGGTTCTACATCAGAACACCAGCTCCTGCGTCAGCAGCACCACACGTAAATTGTGGCGGAGAATGACACGGAAGAGAAGAAATTGTATAAATTAGTCATTATTTTTGTTTTGTTTGCACACAAAAAGCATTCTTGTAGCTTCATAACATTAAGGTTGAACCACTGATGTCACATGGACTGTTTTAACGATGTCCTTACTATCTTTCTGTGCCTTGAACGTGGTAGTTGCGTTGCTGTCTATGCAGGGTCAGAAAGCTCTTGGATTTCATCAAAAATATCTTAATTTGAGTTCCGAAGATGAATGAAGGTCTTATGGGTTCGGAACAACATGAGGGCGAGTAATTAATGACAGAATTTTCATTTTTGAGGGAACTATACCTTTAAAATGCTAATAGTAAATAGTCATATGTCCCGTATATGCATTACTGTATATCAAAAGTAGTAATTATTAAAAGTGGTATTAATGTACTGTATTGATATACATTAAAGGGGTCATATGACGCGATTTCATTTTTTCCTTTCTCTTTGGAGTGTTACAAGCTCTTGGTGCATAAAGAAGATCTGTAAATTTGCAAAGACTAAAGTCTCAAATCCAAAGAGATATTCTTTATAAAAGTTAAGACTCTGCCAATCCCCTTAAAACGGCTCGTTCTAACACGCCCCCACATATCTACCTCACTATGTGGGAAGATTTGCATAACACCGCCCAAATGTTCACGCAAAGAAAGAAGGCGTATCTTTTATTTTCACTGTAGTATTGTTGCCGCTGCCGCCATGTCGTGAAGACGCTGTGTGTTTCGTTGTGAAAGCGAAACTACTTTGTTTGGTCTTCCAAAAGAGGACGATATCCGCTTCGTCATGCCTAGAGCTGATCTGTGCTGGTCGCTGAGGGAATACATCAACTTAGTGCTGTGGATCGCCGGCACATTTATGGAGGACTGTTTACTGATCCTGGGAGAGTAACGTTAGACTAAAATGCCGGCAGTTCTGACTCACGCAAGTATGTTTTCTTTTATCATTTGCCACTGATGATTCAAACGCGAGGTTTGGGCAGTGTGGAGTAGCACTTGTTGTTTGTCATTTCTCTGATCACAAATGCAGACAGGGTTTTATGTTTACGCGGCACGATGCAATGCAACGCGTAAAAAGACAGTATAAGTCATTATAATCAGTAATTATGTCCCCACTGGATGCAACAAATGCCTCGTTTGTAATGGGTTTTAATGTTTTTGTGTCATCGCTCCGGCTGGGACACGGCATCATAGTATGGTGAGGGGGGTAACATTTCCGTCTCACGCTTGAGGTATTTGGCCAATCACAACGCACAGGATAGCTGGCCAATCACAGCACACCTCGCTTTTTCAGACCGATGAGCTTTGTAAAGATTGACGCGTTTCAAAAATGCGGGGCATAGACGAGAAACAATAATGTACAATATGTGGAAAATAATAAAATATTTTTTAAACTTTAAACCGCATAAACACATTTCATTACACCAAATAATGTTCTTTTTAGCAGCATCATACGACCCCTTTAAGAAAAACCTGAAAGCGTACCACATTTCTGCTGTTTTCCAAAATTTTTTGACCATTACAAGTAACAGTACAAAACTAATATGCATAACAATGACACAGAAGTGATTACTAATTTATACCAAATTTATTTAAACCAAAGTCATTAAATAAATAAAAATAATAGACACACACATACATATGTATGTATGTATGCATGCATGTATGTATGTGAAAGTATACCGTCTGGCTTCTCTTTCAGCTATCCTCCTCTGCTTGGCCAGCTCCTGATAGGCTGTGCGATCTCTACCGAATGAATCCAAGTTAGGGGCCATAACAGCCTTACCTGAAACAGAAAAAAACGATATTAACTCACAGTAAAGCTGAGCTCACCAGCCCTGTTACAGCCTATAATGACAGATTAGATACTCCTTATTACCTACTCATTAACATATCAGATGTTCGTGCATTAGCCCACAAATTTCAATTAAAAATTTGTTACAATTTTAACTCCATGCACAGTGCTTGCACAGTGATATTTCACCCAAAAATTGAATTGTCATCATTTACCTCAAGATCAAAAACTGTATGACTTTATTCTGTTGAACACAAAAGACAATATTTTGAAGAATGTTGGTAACCAGACAGTTACTGGTAGCCATTGACTTCCATAGTATGGAAAAGAATATTATGGAAGTCAATATCTACCAGCAACTGTTTAGTTGCCAACATTCTTCAAAATATTGTCTTCTAAGAAAGAAAATCATACACGTTTGGAATAACACAAGAGTGACAAAAGTTAAATTTTTGGTTGAACTTTAACCAGATATGTTTTTTCCCTCTTTTTAATGATGTCATCAGAATTAATTTCCAACTAGAAGCTGATTTTGATCGAACTGCTCAATTTGACTGGGGTGAGATGAAAACTCTCCTCCAAAACACTCACCTGCTCAGCATCTTAGCAATGTCAGTGTAAACACTGACCAATAAGAAGCCAGTGAGCTTTCACCATCCGAAAGCCACATACACTTTCACTTGTCTCAATCACACACACACAGGACTTTGTGTATTATTCTGATGTGCATTTAATCACAACTGTATAACAAAAACGTGAAGGAAAAAAAAACAAGGCCATTCAAATAAAAAATAAAAACCTTCAAGATGGACTGACTTGAAAGGCTGGAAAACTCCGACGATTCATCTTTAATATCATCCTGTCTTCTCTGGACGAGACGGGACGCCCGCTGCCGAAGTAACTGGTGCATGGCGACCTCTAGCTCCAGAATAACAGGCACCTGAAAGATATGATGCTTTTTGTGACAGCTGAACCAAAGACAAGGGGCTGGAGACCGAGACGAGGGGTTCAGTGTGTTCTGCTGTGGCATGGGAGAGAGTAAGCAGCAAAAGCAGAACAAATTAAGCCATAATTAATGAGCTCTGGACATAAAGCCCATTAGAGCGGAATCAAAATTGGCTTCCCCCTGTGTTAATTCTTCATGTTATTTACCTTATTATGAGCCCAAAAAATTGGCTGAGTAGTTTGAAACTTCTGTGAAAGACTTCCAGTTAGCCATTGTTGGTTATTTTTGACAAACATATTTTTTTTTTATTATTATTATTATTTAATGTAACAGTACAAATATTCCACTATGGAGAAAATCAATGGGATTTTTACTTCTGTAACCTGACTGTTGCACTCTACAGTTTGTACCAAACTGAGACATGTACCAAAAATTTATGTAGATATTAACATATACTTTGGACAAGCTAACCTTAAGCTAATGCAATCATTAAGCTAACATCCCGGATTTAATTGATAGCTTAAAGGGTTAACCCTAAAAGGACAATTCTGTCATTAATTACTCACCCTCATGTCTCTCCAAACCTGTAAGACCTTTTTTCATCTTCAGAACACAAATTAAGATATTTTTGATGAAATTAGACAACGACACTACTACCATGTTCAAGGCCCAGAAAGGTAGTAAGGACATTGTTAAAATAGTCCATGTGACATCAGTGCTTCAACCGTAATTTTATGAAGCTACGAGAATACTTTTTGTGCACAAAAAAAAACTCCCCAAAAATAACGTCTTTTTAAAATAATAATAAAAAAAAAAATTATTCTCTTCCGTGCCAGTCCTCAGGTTGAACCACGAATGGCACATCGACTAATATTTTAATAATGTCCTTACTACCTTTCTGGGCCTTGAACATGGTAGTAGTGTCGTTGTCTAATTTCATCAAAAATATCTTAATTTGTGTTCTGAAGATGAAAAAAGGTCTTACAGGTTTGGAGAGACATGAGGGTGAGTAATTAATGACAATTTTCATTTTTGGGTGAACTTTCCCTTTAATGAAAAAAACTTAATTCCAAAAATTTAAATTAGTTTTACTTACCCTCGAAGCATCCTGTGTGTATATGACTTTCTTCTTTCAGACGAGTCCAGTCGGAGTTATATTAAAGGGGTCATATGATGCTTTTTTAAAGATCATTATTTTGTGTATTTGGTGTAACAGAATATGTTGACATGCTTTAATGTTCAAAAAACACATTATTTTTCAAATACTGTACATTATTGTAGGCCTCTCTCAAACGCTTCGTTTTCTACAAAGTTCCTCCTTCAGTCTGCTCTGATTGGCCAGCTGACCCAGTGGCCGAACACCGCAAGCACTCGTCGGAAAATGTAACGCCCCTTACCATAACCGCGAGCTTCATCTTTCAAAATAAATGTAAAGACAGAGCCCGAAAGGGGAACAGAGTCGCGTGACAGACACAGTGATGAAGCTGGTATGTTTGCAGTACACAAGCCACGGTTAAGACAGCTGACTCCACTGTGATGTGACCCCCCCTCTCTCTCTCTCTCGCTCGCACGCACGCACGCACTTTGGATTTGAGACTTTAGCACCAAGAGCTTGTAACACTCCAAAGAGCGATTTCAAGTTTTCCTTTCTCTTTGGAGTGTTACAAGCTGATAGTGCATAGATAAGATCCCTGAAGTTGCAAAGACTAAAGTCTCCAAACCAAAGAGATAACCCCCGGAGCCGTCTGTGGCACGTTTTATTATGAATGCGCGAGCTTTATTTGACGACTTGTGGACTGTTCAACTGCAACACCCGCTGAGTGCCATTAAACAGCTTGAAAGATCAAAGACAATTTTGTATAACTCCGACTGGATTCGTCTGAAAGAAGAAAGTCATATACACCTAGGATGCTTCAAGGGTAAGTAAAACACAAGCTAATTTTTGGGTGAACTAGCCCTTTAAAGGCAGTAAGCTTTACAGTAAGTGCATTATAGTCCTTTTTGATAAAGATTTACCTTTTGACCATTTATTACTTTCAGTATTTTTAAAAACGGTCCAACGACACTACCAACTTGCTAGTTAGCTACCTAGCATCTAACAAATTGGAAGTCTCACACAAAAAGGCAGTATGACCTATGACTTTCTAAATAAAGTGAGAAAATTTCCCAACTAATAACACTTTTGATGATCTGTTCTCCATGCCCCATCAAAGACACCATGAATTGTGTATATAGTGCCTCTTTATAGCTGAAAAACCATCTCTTGATGCATCTTGCTGTGGGAAAAAGATGGAAGATTACACCATAATCTATGAGCTGATAAAAATATGACCTGGTGGACTGTTGAAAATGCATAGTTTTGTAAATGATCATCTTAAACATGAACTATGAGTATATGAAGTAAGGTCATTTTAGTTTCAAATATTTTTAAATTCTAATTAACTACACAATGCTGACACAGGCAACATTCAATAAACTTCAAAATCAATCACAAAGAAATACAGTACCAAGATTGGGAAAAAAATAAACAAACAAACAAAAATGCAAGTCAGTGAAAAAACGGCAGCAACTTTAAAAACAAATGCATTCATTCTTACCTTTTCACTGAAACACTCAAGCAAGTCTCCAACATACCCTCGCATTTCTTGCAAGAATCTATATTTGTCTGCGGCCTCCTGTGAGGAGCCCTCCAGGAGCTGGATGGTCTTTTTGGAGGCCTCCAGCTCCTCCTGGATCTGCTCAAAGCGCCGGGCATTGGAATCGTGCCCATGGCGCATGAAGCTCAGCCTGGCACACAGGGGAGTCAAAGAGAGATTTATTATTAGTGATGTATGGGGACATCACTAGGGCCGCACATGTCCTGATGAAGATGGTTTTGTCAAAAATATACAATTGAGTCTGTAAAACAATTGCAGATTTTAGCATCTGCAAATTACACCACCTTTAGGATGAAATATTACACTTCAGCCTAACATGGAGCTGAAATATTGCACGCGATAGCTAGAATTAACCAGGATCAATGTGCCTTATCACTACGCTGGAAGTCCAAGGTGCAATATGAGAGTTGTGAACATTTATGGGACGTGCATCAAATTTATCTGGGAAAAATAAACTAGTGTTTCTACATTCAAAATCCTAGGAAAATCCAACTGGGCAGATCTGCACTTCATTTTGAGGGGTTACAATGGCCACCGATGAGCAGGCAGTTCAGACCGTACCTGTCTTTGAGACGTTTCTTTACCAGATCTGTGGTTATAGGGGTCAGGTCACAAGAGGGAATGGGATAACTTGGAACTGAAGGCTCTGCTTTCAAAGGCTTGCTGTTGTCTGCTCCAACTGTGGCAGCGTAGCTAAAGGGAATGGTGTAGGATGCTCCATATGACTGTGCATCATAACTGCCTTGGTAATACATAGTTGGATCCTCGGATTGGGTGGTTGGGACCTAAAATATTAAAGAAAGCATATGCCATTAAAAGGATCAGTGTCTCAACATACACACACTCTGTGTGTTAATTACACTGCCATTCAATAGTTTGGGGTCAGAATTGTTTTACATTTTTTTGAAGACTGCATTTATTTAATCAAAAACACAGTTAAAACATAAGTGTTTTCTATTTCAATAGATTTAAATATGTAATTTATTCATGTGAGGTCAAAGCTGAATTTGTCACATTCTAATGTTAATTTGGTGCTCGAGAAACATTTATGATTATTATTGTATGTTGAAAACAATAAAACAAAAAGCTGCTTAATATTTTTGTGGAAACCATGATACATTTTTTGGGATTATCTGATGAACAAAGTTAAAAAGAACAGCATTTATTTTAAATAGGAATCTTTCTTAACATTATGAATGTCTTTACGGTCACTTTTGATCAATTTAATGCATCCTTGCAGAATAAAAGCATAAATATATATTTTTAAATCTTATTGACCCCAAATATGTATACACTGTTTAGAGAGAGAGAAAGAAAGAAAGAAAAATGACTGTCTATTGTGTTACTGATTAATTATTCAATACTGACAAAAAAATTGTCCAAAAATATTCACTGATCTTAATTTCTTTCCTTGAATGTTACATGCCATAGTTTTTTCTTTTAAAATAAAGAAATGTGTCAAATAAAATTTTAGTTGTTCTATTGAAATAAGCATTGACCATTTTTAAGAGGTGAAAAATGGGAATTGTTGTTATTGTGCCAACTCACCTGTGGGATGCTAATGCCCTTCCTGATCTGCTCCTGCTCCCAGCGACTCATTTCCTCATCCTGCCCATCATTTAGAGCTTCATCATCACTGCATTCAATACCTGAACCCCAACACATACACACACACATTCAAAACAAACACTAAGGTCAGACCGTGGTTCACTGCACATCTTTTCCAGTATGTGATTTCCAACAAAAGCCCTATTCATAGTAATTCAGTCTTTTTTGTGACATATTCAACGTGACATGACATTTATTACAAGGACAGTCTGTCTGGAGAGCTGGTGAATGGGGATTCCTAAAATTCTACATAAATAGGAGCTTCAGACGACTAGCTCTGAGCTTCATTCACTGACCGATCTCCTCCGCTATTTTCTGCCTCTGACTCTTCATCTTGACTCCACTGAAGACGATTCTCTTCTCGTCTTCATCATCACTGCCGTCGTTCTCATCTTCATGAGTGAGGCGCTTGTTTGTAGCCTCATTCTCGACCAGCGGAGCTTCTCCCCCGAGCTCTCGAGCCATCTGCCTACGTTTACGAGCAGCATGAATAAAGGCCGCGTCGGGGATCTCGCCTGTTGAAACGTATGACAGTTATTGTTGCCGTAAACACAATGACTTATTTTCACATGACTTAGTTTAACCAGAAAGAACCTAAATGGACTAAAAGCTTTTGCCATTTAAAAACGGGGATTTGATCAAATGCAGTGTTTAACAACACTCAATGTTTAACCACAATAACCATCAGCAGGTTCCAGCCCTGTATGACTGTTCTCGAAGCGTTTAAAAAGCAAAAACAGCTTAATCATGCTGACGCTGGTCCTGTGACTTGCTCTACATGTCCGGTCTAGATTGATGGGAGCTCTCACCTGGTCTGAGTGAGCTGAGAGCCGACAGAGTTTGGCTAAACGCTCCACCCGCAGGCCTTTGCTCACCATCCTCCTCCTGTTCCTCATTGCTGTCCACCTCCATTTCTTCTTCTCCCTGTTCACTGCTGGCTCTGCTGCCCTCCAAGGGCTCCTCTTTAATTGACAAATTCTGAGCAGGTCCACCTGGACAAACTGGTGAGCGATAATACAAACTTACTATGTAATCTTGAACTAGCTAGATGGTCTAGTGGTAAAGATTTCTGAGGGTTTGTAATACTTTTAGGGTCTAAACTACAATGGAAGAAAAATAACCCTAGAACAAATGGGGTCACACATTGTAAAAAATTTGGTGCGCAAGCATGTACAAAGAAACAGAAAGTAGCGCATTGAATTGAACTTTGAAGTAGAAAAACCAAAATAGCATTTTCTTGTAAAAATTTAATATTTTATAGTAATCGCTTTATTTACAAGTTTTAACTTTTTTTTTTTTTGGTTACAATGTATGCAATTCTCTAAGAAAAATTCATTAATGCTTCTTTCTGATGAGAATGCACTTTTTTTTTTTTTTAGAAACTACATGAATTTTTTTTTAAAACATTTATTTAATTAGATGTTTTCCTCAAAATAAAAAGCAGTCCCCTGACTTTGATCTATAAACATGCATGACCGATATCATGACAAAAAAAAATTATTGTACCAATGCGTGTGTTTTGATCCTGTATGGCACTGTCGGTCTTTTCCAAATCATCCTTGTATTCTTTCTTCAGCTGCTTGACAATCTTCTTGCTGTGGTTGGATTTCTTCACACGGAACACTTCAGTCTCATCTAACAGTGACAGATACATAGTGAAATGCATGAAATTATCAGTGCAATTCACTAGGAGTTACATTGCAAAGTATTTTTCAGGGTCCTCACACTTTTTGATCAATTAATTAACATGACCTTTTCTTTTTTTATGATTAATTAATAAGGGTATAAAAAAAAACATTCAATTTTTTAAAAGCAGTTTTAAAATTCTCCATATTATTTCATATTTCCGTAACATTGAAATCCCGACTCTTACTTAATCATTGTAATATTACCATATTGGTCTTTAGCCAATCATTTGTTATATTCACATATGCAGAGTCCTAATTGGTCAGTATTACTAGCTAATTTCATGTGCTAAATAGCTCGTGTTTTTCGGTTAGTGGCTGTCACTTTAATGACACGAACTGTTATAGAATTTCAATAGACTGCAATCAGATGGTTAACTACACTGCAAAACTCTAACACGAATCATTTGTGAAACGTTAAGTTTTCATATGTGTCTTCCATGGCAGTTCATACGCGCCTTCATCATCGCGGAAGCTCAGCAGACTCGCTTTAGGTTCCTCTCGGTTCTCAATCTTTCTCTTCTTCTCTTTGTTGAACTTGACAGCACCGAGCTGAAACCCGTTTCCGTGATTGTTGAGCGTGTTTGCTGCAGGAGCGGGGCCGGTGGTGCTGGTGGACTCCCTCGGGTTCGCCGAGTCTTCAGCCCCGGGCCCGCCGGACTGCTGGTCCTCCTCTTTCTCCTCATCTTCAGAGTCATTCCTCCGTCTGAAATTGCACCTCTTGGCTTTCTTAAACATGGTGATGTAACGTAGTGTGCAACGCCTCTAGTAGAGTGTGTACAGACTGATGTTTAGGTTTTTGCAGGGCGCCAATGTTGATAACAAGTCCACCATTTTGCCTTTGGCGGAAACGTTTATGTACCTCTGTGGATGTTAAGATTTGCTGAGCGGCATCGGGACCTCGCTGCTGCCATCTAGAGGAGAGGTGCTCGAACAATTTTCCAAGTGTTGGTAATGTATTCATACGAGATTACCTGCAAACATTATAAAAAAAAAAAAAAACCTGTAATTTATTTTCAGTAACTAATGATCAGTGTTGGGAAGGTTACTTCGGAAATGTATTAGCCTAGGTTACAAGTTACCCAAATCTAAAATGTAGGCTAATAAGTAGGAGTGTAACTATTTCAATTACTTTATTAAAGTAATGTAACTGATTACTTTTCTACATTTCTAATGCTTTCAACTATTAATCATTTTCAAACATTTAAAGCAGGCAGGATTAATCTTACAGTAGGACTCAACGCTGATTACTGTCAGAATCCTTCACCACTTGAATTAAGATGATAATAATTTAATTTTAAAGCACAGCCACCACAAAAGCAGACGTATAGCACCTCTTTTTACTTTGAGATCGTTCGGAGGTTAAATACAGATGTAAAACCAAACAAGGAATAGTTTAATAGCTATGATACTGTTTTTGAAATCAAATCTTGCCTAGTTATGACAGGAAAAACTGGCATCTAACATGGCTTGGAAAAAACAGTTAATCTTAAAAAATAAAGCATACACATAAACCCAAATAGTACATAAAACAGTTATCAAATAAGCACAGATTAACATAAAAAGATGATTTCAAAATATTCTTTTTATTTAAAGTGTGTATTCGTGAGGAAATGGAAAATAAATATACTGAAAGAACACAACTGTTTTTTATTTCATATGATAATTTGAAATTGGAAATATTGTTATAAGGCAAACAAAATGTTAAAAATGAGTTAATTAACAATTAACCTCACACACCTGTAGGTAACTGATATGTGCTTAGGGACACAGACCAAACCAAGGCCAAATACAAAACACCTCAACAATTCTGCACACTATCAACTGCACATATATACTTTATTAACAATGTTTCGGTCCTATGACCTTCATCAGGCATACAAAAATATTCAGGCACAACCTCATTTAAAAACAACATATGATCAATCACAAAATGTCGTAACACATCATAGTAGAAACATCTTGTAGAAAGGTTATCTCAAAACAAAATTTTACTCACGTCATATTGCAATAGACTGAAATACAATACATTAATAATGTCACTCTATAGCATCAGCATTTATACCCATAGGTGAAGTATGGAGAGTAAATATCCAGAATAACTCAATTTCAGAGTTACACATTTTAAAACACACATGATGAAGGACTGCAGTGACAGCTTTTACTCGTATACTATTGTTTGTTTAGTATTATTTATATTCTGTTATAGTATTTATTAACTTTTGAATTGGTTTTTTTATACATGTTCAGTTTTCATGTTAAATTTACTTTAAGTTTTAGTATCATTTTGTATGTTTGTTTTTAGGTTAGTTACGTTTAATGTATGTTTACTAAACTTTATTTCAGGCAACATTTCTAATTTTTCAAGTTTAAGTTTTTCACCTGATGTTTGTACTTTATTTCAGTCAGATAATGAATACAATAGCTTTAACAGTTCTAGTTAACAATAACAACACTGATATCAATATAATACAATATTGATGTGATAATACTATTTCTGAATCACACTGCCTCATCTATGTAGTTAGATCACATAGTTTCACACTTGATCCTCTTAAAACCGTAAAGCCAGGATAGAGAGGCTGAGTGAATATGGTCTTGACTCTTTTGAGAAGGGTCATTGTGTCAGAGACGCTGTAGAAGGACAGAGTCCCTGCACTGTGATCCACATACACTCCTATTCTAGAGGACTGTAGGGGTGCCACGATTTTACTGTGTGCAGAATTATGTGTGAATAACAGATCTAAGTTAGTGTTTCGCAATGTCCAGGATTGATCATTAAATCCAAACTCACCCTCGACACCCTTCCTGTCGAAGCTCTTATAAGACACTGATATTCCCACCCAACAATTCCCACTCCACTCAACCTCCCAGTACGCACGTCCACACACACTCTCTCTACACAACACTTGAGGGCTGACTTTAAATCTGTCTGGATGTGCAATACACAGCTGGCCTTTGTCAGTATAAGTAACTACAGTGTTCCTCTGAGACAGATGGAGGTGGGTATTTGCTGTGTTTGGATCCAGACTGAGTTGACAGGAAGCTGAAAGAAATAAAATAATAAGAAACATACATATATATTATAAAGAAATACACAGATTAGAAATAAACATAAAGAATGAAACAGTAAAATTAATAAAATTAAAATGAATTAATTTTTTATTAATTTTAAATGTATTCAAATAAAAAAGATTGTTTGTAATATTTCAATCGTGTTTAATCTTTGTTCAATGAGTAGTGAACAATAAGACAAAAAAAGAAAGAAAACTTGTATTACTGTAGACAAATTTATGTAATCAAGAATTAATGGGCTTTATACTATTAATCAATTAATTATTTAAGAATATGTAAATAATACTATGTAGTGAATTTGTATGGAATGATGTTTAATACTTTTGTGTCAAAGAAAGAATGGCATTCAGGAAAATAATTTGTTTTCCTGTAAATGAAGAAACACAGACAGATAGACATAGATAGATGGATGGACGGACGGACGGACGGACGGACGGACAGACAGACAGACAGACATAGATAGATAGATAGATAGATAGATAGATAGATAGATAGATAGATAGATAGATAGACAGACAGACAAAGATAGATAGACAGACAGACAGAGATAGACAGACAGACAGACAGACAGACAGACAGACAAAGATAGATAGATAGACAGACATATATAGAAAGATAGACAGACAGACAGACATAGATAAATAGATAGATAGATAGATAGATACAGACAGACAAAGATAGATAGACAGACAGACAGACAGACAGACATAGATAGATATATATAGAAAGATAGACAGACAGACAGACATAGATAAATAGATAGATAGATAGATAGATACAGACAGACAGACAGACAAAGATAGACAGACAGACAGACAGACAGACATAGATATATAGAAAGATAGACAGACAGACAGACAGAGATAGACAGACAGACAAACAGACAGAGTTAGATAGACAGACAGACAGACAGACAGACATACATACATAGATAGACAGACAGACAGACAGACATAGATAGACAGACAGAGACAGAGAGATTGAGATAAAGAAAATTATAAAACATCATTCCATACATGTAGATAGATCGACAGACAGACAGACAGACATATAGACAGATGGATAGAACACCTACATTGTAAGAACTCCTCCCTAGTCTTGGGATTATTGGTGGCAGTGATCTGGATGTATTTCACTATGGAGACCAATGGAAAAGTGTGATGTTTTTATGCAAATGTATTTCAAATATACAGTTTAAACATTTATACAACATGAGAACTATATGTTATAGTTGTTAAATATATCTATAAATTGTATACATCACACCTATAAGTTGCAAGGATGCATCAGGTCACCAGTATTTTACCTCTAGCAGAAATCCGTTCCATCTCCTCTTTACAGAAATCTTCCAGTATCCCTCTCAGCAGAGAGACAGATTTTCCAATATTATCAAAAGAGAGCTGGGAACTGACAGTGATGTTGAGTATGTTCACATAAAGCAAAACAGGAGGCCTAAAATTCTACAGACACAAAAACAGAACTACAATAAAGTCATCAAACTTAAATAAATGAAATCGACTTTTTGCAGGATTTCAATGATAATTCTACTCTACATAAATGTTACACAGATTAAATCCTTATATTATTGGTTAAAGAACTTATCAATAAATAAAATGAGTAAAAGTCCTCTTTAATATCAGGATCCTGTCACCTGAAGGAAATGGATGTGATCGTCTGTGTGTGACAACTGCTCCAGCTCCGTGTCTCTCCTCTTCAGTAAATCAATTGATGACTCCAGTCTCTTCAAGAGCTTTTCAGCTTGATTCACTGCAGCCTTTTCCTGAGCTCTGATCAGCTGTGTGACCTCAGAACGTCTTCTCTCAATGGAGTGGATCAGTTCGGTGAAGATCCTCTCACTGTAATCCACTGCTGCCTGAGCGGAGCGCTGTTAGGACACACAAAGCCAGGGTTCTCAGACAGGATGGAAAGTGGCCCGACACTGGACTTCCATGTTAACCTTTTCCAGTTCTCCTCTAAAAACTCACCTTGTGAGAATCCACAGCCTTTCTAAGCTCCTGAAGTTTTTGCTCGTTCTGCTGGATTTCCTCAGTGTATTGTCTGCGTATTTCCTCTAATCGCCCCTGTTGAACAAAGAATGAACAGTAAACTGAGAAATGTTCTTCAATATCAGTTCCTATGAGATTTTCAAAACTCAGCCTGGGTTTCATTTCATACAATCATACAGACCACTGGTGCCAAATAACTTTTATATTGTTATTAATGTTTCAAGATGAACATTTACTGGACTGAAACAACATAGGTTCACTTGATTATTCATACATCTTTTTTTTTTTTTAGGAAAATCGTGTTAAAATGTGAGTCATATATGATATATCAGGCTTTTGAGGAACTTTTACATCTCAGTCATCACTGTATTGCACTGCATTTTATGTTTATTTCTCCCTAAAATTAATATCAGGAAGCTTAAGTATTTAAATATCATCTTACTGTATATTTTTTAGTTTTTTGTTATTTTAGTACATCAAGTTTACAGTAGCACATCAACTAAATAAAAATGTGAAATGTTGCCTTGGCAACTAGCATGAATACAATGTTTTATTTCAGTTAACAAGTAACAAAAATGTTTTTGTTTAATGATTTTATTATTATTATTTTATCTTTATTACCTATAGTACCTAAAGTACCTATATATTACCTATAGTACAACTAAAAATAACCTGCATACAAGTCATAATAATAATAATAATAATAATAATAAGCAATGACTTATTAATAATAATAACTAGCAATGACTTGCTAAGTCCTAATTATTACATAAAAAGTCAAAATATTACAAAATGTTTAAATTAGAAGACAAAATGACCATAATTGACTTTTAATGTCATCATTTCAATTTTTGCCATGATTGTGAATTTTATAGTATAATTTTGACTTTTTAATCTTATAATTATGACTTGTGACCTATGATTTTTATTTCATAATTATGATTTACCAAAGCATGATTTTTTTTTCGGTAATGTGCTTCCCATAGTTCTGTAACTTTAAAATAGACATAAAAATGTCAAAATATTGGGTATTTTTGTGTTGTAGAAAATATTCAATGTTAACTATATTAATATTTGTAATACTGGAGATAGCAGGGTCATTGCTAAAGTTCACAGGGCCTGGGACAAAACATTTTATGGGACCTCTCCCCTCAATAATTATTTATTGTATCACAAACCTCAAATACACAATTAGTAGGCTATAATAGCAGATATCTCATTTTATCATTCAGATAGAATGACATTCTTATATAGACAACTGAAATGCAATTATGGATATTCATTCATCAGCCAAACCATTTTATATTAAAACTCTGTTAAAACTTATGTTAAAACCAAGTAGCTGTGTTTTGGAGCATGATAGCTGGTTCCTAGCTGGTCATTAGCTGGTGCAAGCTGGTTGTTAACTGGTTGTCCATGTTCAAAATCATCTTGGCCACTTTAAACTAGTGTGACAAGATGGCTTGTTTATTGCTATTCCAAGATGATTGACCAGTTTGCACCAGCTAATGGCCAGCTTGAATCAGCTAATGACCAACTACAAACCAGCTACCATATTACAGCAAGCCATCTCAGATGGATTCTTCCAGCAGGGAAGGGCTTGCCATGAATTTCATGGGTGTGTGAATCCCAGAAGGCTGTCATCATGGCTCATGACTGCTCATCTTAATGTCTTTGCTGTCACATAATAACGCAGGGCCACACAGAACGTTCCTGTTGAGAATTATTTGAGGACTTTAGCAAGGACAGTCGTGTTTTTCTGAGACTATGGTTACTTTCTGGACCTGTCTGGGAAATTTGAGCATCTTTTGTGCTGTGATAGTACAAGTGTCTGGAATCAACAGAACCTTCTACATTGGAATTCAAGAGGAAAATTGGAATTACGCACCGAGTGGCCATAATCTGATCATTGGGAAACCTATTGCAGTGGATGAGTGAGATTACTATTTATGTATTATATCATTTATTATTATTATTATTACTATATATTAATATAGAATATATTTACATTTTACACACACACACACACACACACACATTCTATAATCTTCTTTATTAATTACAATTCATCTGATTGAAACAGGACAAAACAGTAAATGTTTATATATTTATGCTTTTTTTTTAATTGTCCATAAAATGTATAGTGTGTTGTATATATACCGAGTATATATAAAATTCCTGTCAAAAGTATCTCTATATTCTATATTCACTCTTTTCTAGTTCATACAATGAAATTCGGCTGTCTGAATACATACAACATCAACTGGAAAAAAAAACCTATGTACTATCAGACACTATTATGCCTTTCTTGGAAACTCCAGACATGCCGTCACATGATTCATTTTGAGTTTTTTTTTTTTGGCATCCTCCCACCTGCACCTTTTGTCTGTACTCATCTACTAATCTCTGTAGCTGTTCTCTCTTTCTTGTTTACCCAGACAGTTTTGAGGATTGACCTTTTCTAGACAATATCTGGTAGTTTGATATACTGTAACTGTATTCATTTGGGGAATACATTTGATATAGCTTTCCTGGTAAATAATAAATAATTCCTTACATTTATATAGCGCTTTTCTGGGCACTCAAAGCGCTTTACATACCAAAGATCAACCACCACCAGTGTTAGGCCAGGATGCCGGGGTTACACCCCTACTCTTTTTCGAAGAACATCCTTGGATTTTTAATGACCACATAGAGTCAGGACCTCGGTTTAACATATCATCCAAAAGACGGTACTGTTTGTCAGTATACTGGGGCATTAGGACCCACACAGACCACAGGGTGAGCACCCCCTGCTGGTTTCACTAACACCTCTTCCAACAGCAACCTAGGATTCCCAAGAGGTCTCCCATCCAGGTACTGATCAGGCTCAACCCTGCTTAGCTTCAGTGGGCGACCAGTCTTGGGCTGCAGGGTGATATGGCTGCTGACACCAGTGCCCAATAAGAAATTTCCACCACCATCCTTGAATTTTACACACTAAATAAAAAGTGTTTCATTCATTCATAAATAGAGGCTTACTGAAGATAAAGACATATTATAAGATTTAAAAAAAATATTTCCCTGCATTTTTTGAGTTTTAGTAATTTAATATATACATTGCTCACAACACAACATATGTTATTTAACACATTTCAGTGATGGATTTGTAATGTTTAATGCCCAAAATACCTTTAAAAGTGTATTTTCTATGCATTATAATGGATTTATCGAAGTTGCGTATCCTTGAATTAACTATTTATTTTCAAATTTTATTTTACAATAATCTCCACCATTTCTTATAATCCCATTAGGTTTATAGGTATATTGGAAAATTGTCTTATCTTTCTCATGACTCAGGTATGCATCAGTATTCCTGCAGCGCGGGCCTCGGCGGATTGGCAGTGTGTACAAAAAGGCAATATACAAGCAGTACACGGATGCTTCTTATTCTCAAGAGATCCCCAAACCCACCTGGCTGGGCTATTTGGGCCCCATACTGAGGGCCGAGGTCAATGATATCATCATCGTGCACCTGAAGAACTTCGCCTCCAGACGTTACTCCATGCATCCTCACGGTGTCTTCTATGCGAAGGACTCAGAAGGTAAAACCTAATTCTCTGTCATTCGCTTCTTATATATTTCAAATATTCCACTTTTGCTTGTGTTGACTTCCTCCTGTCTCCACTAGGCGCGCTGTATCCAGACGGAACCTCGGACACTCTGAAGAAGGATGACGGGGTTCCACCGGGTGGAAATTACACCTACATCTGGACTGTGAAGCCAGATTATGCTCCTCAAAAGGGTGACGCCAACTGCCTGACATGGGCCTACCACTCCCACGTCAGTGCTTCACAAGACATTTCCTCTGGGCTTATTGGAGCCCTTCTCACCTGTAAGAAAGGTAAAGCTTCAGCAGACATTCTCATTGTCAGAAAAAAAACACATTTTAGATAAAGGTCAACTAGAGTTGCTTTAAATGATTAGTTCCCCCAAAAATTGTTACTCACCCTCATGTTGTTCCAAACCTGTGAGATCTTCGTTCATCTTCTGACCACAAATTAAGATATTTTTGATGAAATCCCAGAGCTTTCTGGCCCTGCATAGACAGCAATGCAACTGACACCTTCAAGGCCCAGAAAGGTAGTAAGGGCATCGTTATAATAGTCCATGTAATGGCAGTGGCTCAACCGTAATGTTATGAAGCTACAAACTTTTTGTGCGCGAAGAAAAAATAATTACTTTATTCAACAATTTCTTCTCTTCCGTGTCAGTCTTCGACATGCGTTCATGAGAGTACCATGACACATGCATGTGCCGGCGTTCTGACATACAACTCGGATGTGCTGCTCCTTGTTCTCAATCAGAGCAAAGCACACATATGCATTGTGGTGTTCTCTTGAATGTGGGACGGAGACTGACATAGAAGAGAAGAAATTGTTGAATAAAGTTATTTTTGTGTTTTCTTTGTGCACAAAAGTATTCTTGTAGCCTTATAAAATTAGACTGCATATACTGAATAGCATATTAAATCAAAATGTCGCTCTCAGGAACCCTGCATACTTCAGATCACAATCAAAATCAACGTGCTGATGTGGACCAGGAACTTGTCCTCATGTTTAGTGTGGTGGATGAGAACAGCAGCTGGTACCTGAAAGAGAACATCCAGGCCTTCTGCTCTGATCCATATGGTGTCGACCCTGCCAGAGAAGATTTCCAAGAATCCAACATGATGCATGGTACATACCTGATTATTTACTATGAAGTACAATTGTCGCTGTTCAGACATTAAAGACAAAAAGAAAATGGTGTGGTGAGTTTTTCGCAATGGAAACACAAGTTACACAGTTTGAGTCATTATGTAATTTTTCACCCATTTTTAGCCATTAATGGGTACATGTACGGTAACCTACCGGGCACTGAGTTTTGCCAAAACCACACGGTTGCTTTGCATCTCTTTGGCATGGGAAACGAGATCGACATTCACTCTGTTTATTTCCACGGACACACACTCCTGGACCGCGGGCACCGTGTGGATGTCCTGAGTCTGTTTTCTGCCACCTTTGCCACTGCAGAGATGGTCCCTGCGACAATAGGGACGTGGCTCTTGAACTGCCAAGTCAACGATCATCTGAAAGGTAATTTTTGACCAAGCATGTTGATAAAATGACAACATAATAAGGACAAATAAATAAATAAATACTATACGGAGTAGAAAAACGGAATAATGGAAACCAAATTAAAAAGTAATATTTATATTGGTATAGTATAGGTCTTCATACATGAAAATATAAAGAAAGATTACTTGAGTTAAATAAGTTAATTTCATTTTTAAATTATTGTCAGATTTGATTGATTTAGAACAAAAAAGAAATGAACAAAATGTTGACCAAGCTTTTTCGAAATTTCAGTTTCTTTAAGGAGCTGTACTTACTGTACCTATGCCTACATGGAACATAGTTATGCTCTTCCATGTTGTCTTCCACAGCTGGTATGCAGGCCTTGTTCAAAGTTTCGTCCTGCAAGGATGAGATGAACTCCACAGTTCATCTTAGTGGGAAGATTAGGAAGTATTTCATTGCTGCTGAGAAGATTCGGTGGGACTATGCACCATCAGGGATGGACAAACTGACCAATGAGTCGCTGACCAAACCTGGGAGGTCTAACATCTGATTATAATTCACAATCACACATTTTACATAAACTTCAAACCATTATTAAAGTGAATATAAAGTTAATAATAATAATTCTTGGGTGTCCTTAGCGTTTCAGAGATGTTCTTCGGGATGAGTGGTGGCCGACTTGGTGGAAAGTATTGGAAAGTGGTTTACAGAGAATATACAGATAAGAGTTTCACCTTAAAGAGAAAACTAACCAGTGCTGAGGCTCATCTAGGCATTTTGGGTAAGATCTAAATCATTATAATGCCAATAATATTTTTAACTTCTGTTAGTTAAAAAGTGTTTTATGAGTTTGATTAAAACCTTTCAGTCACATTTAGTTATCATGGTGCCTGTAGGTCCGATACTGAGGGCCGAAGTTGGAGACACCCTTCAGGTGATGTTTATGAACAAGGCTGACAGAATCTACAGTATCCAGCCTCACGGACTCCACTATGACAAACCCTTTGAGGGTGTCTTTTATCAAGATGGTGAGACTTGATTTACATCATCTGGATAACTTATGCCAATCATCAAAGGTTTGTTAGGCCCTAGAGAGATAAATGTCTTTGAATGTACTGTAGGTATAAAAAGGAAAGGATATCAGGTTCAGCCAGGTGAAAGGTTCACCTACAGGTGGCAGTTGAGGGAGGGACCGTCTGAAAGTGACCCTCCCTGTATTTCCTACCTGTACTTCTCCTCCAGCGATCCAGTCAGAGACACCAACTCTGGTCTCATAGGCCCACTGCTGGTTTGTAAGAAAGATGCACTGGATTCCAATGGTGCTCAGGTAAAATAAGATTGGGTGCTGGATTGGCCCATGATTTTAAAATAATTACTTTTTATATGTAGATACACATGTATAATGTGATTTTTCTTACAGAAAGACATCAATCTGGAGTTTTTTCTGCTGTTTACTGTGTTTGATGAAAATCTCAGCTGGTACTTGAATCAGAACATTGAAACCTATGACACTAATGAATCAGAATTAGAGAATATGGAGTTCTGGGAGAGCAATAAAATGCATGGTATTTACACACACACGCACACACCTTAGTTCTGTCTGCCCGGGATATGCTTCATTTTCTGTCTGCCTTTCTGAACATACTCAAAGTCCCGTCTCTAGTATACACCTCTGATCACGAACTTGACACATGCGTGCTATGACTTATTTGTGAAACTTTCTCTATACTTCATCTTCTGTTGTTTTAATTAGTATTTTCCATCTTCTGTAAGTAGTTCTTAAAATCAAAGGCCCAACTAGTAAGGTGGCAATCTGTCTGGTTTTTGGTCAGACAGTATAGTTTTGAAATAACATATCCACCTACTAGCATACTGTAGTCTTGAGCCGGACGCTCATCTTCCTTTTAAGATCGTCACTATTTAATACTTTATCCAATGATATCAAATTAATAAATTCCTTAAAACGTTGCCTTTAAGTCAATACTGTATATATAGACAGTTTTATAGACAGAATAGTTACAGAATCACAGCAGAACAGATCTCTGATCAACACAGGGTTTCATTCCTGAATGATTCAGCATTTTTGAATGATTTAGGGGAGTCAATGATTCAATGACCAATTCTGAATCCGCTGTTTGGAACGAATCAATTGAATGAATGAATCAATCAATCAATCAATCAATGACTCACTCATTTTCACTCATTAAAAAATGCCCTTGGAAATCAGTTTCAGAGTTTTGGAAATCACACCACCAACTGCATATTTTTGGTTTAAAAATCAGAACCCCAATTTAGAAATTTGACGACCCAGAATAATGGTCAAATATCAGCTGAAAGTTTCAAATCCATTCAAGAACTTTCTTTTGTGTAATGTAGCTGTGAACGGATTTATGTATGGGAACCTGCCTGGCCTCGAGATGAATAAAGGGTCAAAGGTCAGATGGCACCTGATGGGACTTGGCACAGAGATGGACATGCATGGTATTTACTTCCAAGGCAACACCTTCCAGAGACACGGAACAACTCGTGACACTCTGGGCCTGTTCCCACACACTACAGTCACAGTGTCCATGCAACTAGATGTCAGTGGTCAGTATATCTATCTATACACACATACACAAACACACACATAAGCAATAAAAGTCTGCTTTGCACCTTCTACACATTTCCTTTGTTTGTAGGTGTATTTGAGGTGAGCTGTCTAGTCTCTGATCACTATGTTGGTGGGATGAGACAGCTGTACAGAGTGATGGGCTCAGAGGATGAGGACATCTCAGTGTTAGAGTCTCAAATAATAGAGTATTTCATCTGTGCTGAAGAGGTAGAGTGGGACTACTCACCTGATCGCACCTGGGAGCTGCAGAACTTCAACACGACTGAGGACAACAGGTCGGTTAATATACATCTTTTGCTGGAGTTGCAGTATTTGAATGGGATTTGTAACTAGATTCTTGTCTCAGTCCCGGCAGTTTATTTGTGGGAATGGGAAAGAACAGACTAGGCTCCAGATATAAGAAAGCAGTCTATCGAGAATACACTGATGCCACCTTCAGGACAAGGAAACTGAGACAGCCTCAAGAGGAACACTTGGAGATTTTAGGTGACTTAATAACGATTCAAATGTTTGTTTTGCCTAATAAATCAGGTTTTCCTCATTTGAATTAATGAATGATAATCTGTGTGATAATCTTTATAGGACCTATAATTCAAGCTGAAGTAGGTCAGGTTTTGCTGATCACATTCATGAACAAAGCCAGCCATCCTTACTCAATACAGGCACATGGAGTCAGGACCTCTTCTAAACCAGAGGCCGTCATGCCAGGTAGAGGAAATTGAAACCTCCACCATTTATCTCACCTGTGAAATGTATACAAAGACACCTTCAAGGATTCATAAAGCTGTGTTTTGAGCATTACCCGACTTATGCTACGTTTACCCATTACACAGATGAGACATAATGTTCTTGTTATGAATGCAAATGAAACTCTTTACTGCAGGAAATATGACTCAGTACCGGTGGATCATTCCAATTAAATCTGGCCCAGGGGTGTCTGACCCAAACTGCATTGCATTTGCCTACCGCTCAGCTGTGGACTTTGTTAAGGTAAAGCTCTTAATAACATAAATAGAGTTTTAATTCCTTACTGAATGTCACATTATAATGATAGTTCTTCTTCTTATACTGTAAAACAACATTATTGTTGTTTATTTATTTTTATTGACAGTAATAATAATAGTAATAATAATATCATAAATAGCATTTATTTATGCATTTGTAATATTTTATAGGACACAGCCAGTGGTCTCATTGGGCCATTAATAATCTGCAGGAGAGGTGTACTGGACCAAGACAGACAGAGAACGGATGTGGATAGAGAATTTGCTCTCCTCTTCATGGTGTTTGATGAGAATAAATCCTGGTACCTGGAGGAAAACATTCAGTCCTACTACAACAGCTCAGAACCTCTTCTGAGAGATGCTGAGTTTCAGAAAAGCAACAAGATGTATGGTGAGAGCTCACAAGTAAATGCAACCCAACCCTATAGTATTTTGCTGTGATATGCTAAAAAAAAGTCAAATTATGACCACTAGGAGGCATTATTTGTTATATGATGGACTGAATGGGATTCACTATTTGTGTTGTACATCACAGTATAGATGTAAAAAGGACAACTGTAGAAACTACATTAATGTAATTTTGTCTCAGAGTTTTATTTTCTGCCACTACTGACAGGGATCAACGGGAAGCTCTATGCAAACCTTCATGGTCTAGAAATGGTGGAGGGAGAAAGGGTGGTTTGGTACCTGTTTGGGATGGGCAATGAAGCAGACATTCACACCGTCCCGTAAATGCAACCCAACCCTATAGTATTTTGCTGTGATATGCTAAAAAAAGTCAAATTATGACCACTAGGAGGCATTATTTGTTATATGATGGACTGAATGGGATTCACTATTTGTGTTGTACATCACAGTATAGATGTAAAAAGGACAACTGTAGAAACTACATTAATGTAATTTTGTCTCAGAGTTTTATTTTCTGCCACTACTGACAGGGATCAACGGGAAGCTCTATGCAAACCTTCATGGTCTAGAAATGGTGGAGGGAGAAAGGGTGGTTTGGTACCTGTTTGGGATGGGCAATGAAGCAGACATTCACACCGTCCATTTTCACGCTGAGACCTTCACCTACAAGGTGCACAATACGCAATCAGATTCAATAGAATGAAATGATTTTGAAATGAAATTACTACAGTGTTTTCTGCAAGCAGTTTTCAAACACTAAACGCAAACATTGTTATGACTTTTTCTCAGGCAGATGAGGCTCACCGTACTGATGTGTATGACCTGATCCCAGGATCATTTCAGACGTTGGAGATGGTGGCAGAGGTCAATGGAACGTGGCTTCTGCACTGTCATGTTGCTAACCACATCCGTGCTGGAATGGAGACGACTTTTATTGTCAAACCTCGATCAGGTGAGTTACAGTTTTATTGGCTTGGTCTCTAATGGCTTTATTTCACAAATGTGGACTCTCTGCATGTCTGTGGTCTTTTCTTCCGCAGGTGGTGGCAGAGTGAGGACAGATTTAAGCATTCTTTGCTTTCTGCTCACAACATTCATGCTCAGACTGATATGCTGATCTTTCTGTGGACATATACTACTTGACCACAATCTCAACAGATTTATTTCTAACACTGTACCGTTCAAAAGTTTAGGGCCGGTAGTACTATTAAATGTTTTTGAAAGAAGTCTGTAATGCTCACCAAGGCTGCATTTATTTGATCAAAATACAGTAAAACAGTATTGTGAAATATTATTGCTGCTTACAACAATAGATTTCTATTTGAACATTTTTAAAAATGTCATTTATTCTTCTGATGGCAAAGCTTAATTTTCAGCAGTCATTACTTCAGTGTAACACGATGCTTCAGAAATCATTCAAACATGCTGATTTGCTGAAACATTTCTTATTATTGTCAATGTTGAAAAAAAGATTTTTGTGGGAACCATGATACTTTTTTTCAGGATTCCTTGATGAATAGAAAGTTTAACAGAACAGCATTTATTTGGAATAGAAAATACTTATATTTAATGCACCTTTGCTGCATTTATTTATCCATGAATAAAAGTATAAAAAAAGTATCCAGCTGAAAACAGTTTACAGGTGGTATATTTAGCATGATAAACGTGTGTGTCAGCTATCAGTCATATTGATAGCAGTCATATCAAACAGTTCTTTCTGATTAGGTTGATCACTACGACTTTGTTATGCAATGCTTTAATCGAAAACATCAGATTACTGTCTGTCTTGAGAACTCCTGTGTAGAAAATGTGACGTTTAATGTTTGCATCCAGATTTATAAGTAGATTGAAAGTAATACTCAGTAGCTTTGCGCCATTCAGAGCGGGTTTCCGAGCGCGCGCAAAGTCTCTATTCTGGTCAATAACCCGAGGGCGACGTGTTTCGAGAATAACAACCAGAAAGTTCAGTTATTACACCTCATAGTTTTACACCCGGCATCTACTGTAGCCCGGGTGACCGGGCGTGTAGCCTACTGCTGAAAACTGGCCAGTTTATGACACGAACAAAACAATAAAACACATTCTGGCCATGTACAATTTAAGCATACATCTCCTCTTTTATCGCTATGTGACAAAAATCACCACGGTAACCATAATTTCCGCCAAGAAGTCCAGAAGACCAGCTTAACCTGTTTTTTCAGCAAGGATAGCTTGTTTGTAGCTATAGGTTACTGTTATTTATTCTTCAGTATGTGGTTTGAGAGTGACACAGTATCGTGTGTTAAGTAACACATCCTTTAATGTCACCATTTCAGACACTTCGAGCTGTTTTTGTTGACTTCTGTCGATGACACAGTTTACTAGTTTGTTTTTGCCGTCTTATCTGCATTTTGCAATTCAGCATATCACCTCACGTCCGTGACTCCTCACAGAAAAACAAGTTCATGAAACAGTGACATAAAACAATGATTTTGTCAACTTATTACCTGAATAGCTGTAATGTCTTACAGATTGATTTATCTTCACTTGATCCACCTTCATAATTCAAATTCTAATCTGCAGTTTAGGAAATAACTCTATAATCAATAAACTCGGTCGAAAATATTGATTTCAGCGTTGATGATAAACCCCGTTTATTGAGACGACAAATCTAAAAACTATTTCCTGTACAAAATCGAGCCCAATTCACCCGCTTCTTCAAATGCAGATAAATATCGAGCTCACCTGCTGACGGCCCGTGATTTTTCAATGCAGCGGCAGACTCGCAGCTGATTGGCTGACATGTGTACTCAGCCTCCCGATGCAGCCAATAAAATCGTTTCGATGCTTTCCCACATGAAACCGCTATAAATCCATCCGCTGCCCTGAAACACATTCTCAGTAAGTGCCGGTAACTGCAGGAGGCAGAGACAGAGAGGAGAAGAGGGAGAGCAAAGGCATCAAGGGGAAGACCACTCTGCACTAAAAGTCTACAGAACTTGTTTGCCTGCCTCTCAAAGGTATGTTTTTTTTTATTTTATTTATAACTATATATTATTTTAAACAAATGCTTATGTATTAGGATTTTGAAAAAAAACAAAAAGAATATTATTATTTTACACACTAACAGTTTTTACATTAAAGTTACATTACAAAATGTGCTAAACTTAAGAATAATAAGGCATGTGTGTTTGATATAAGTCACACTAAGATAAGCCTAAAACAATGTCATAATTCGACTGTAACATAGCTTAAAAAGCTCTCTTGATGATATTTTGCACCGAAAACAATGTATGAGGTCTGTTGTAATGTGAATTTTGTAGTTTTGGGACCCCTCCCTGTCACTATTGTTACACTATATTGCAAAACAGCCAGAAAGACTTTGAAAGCGATATGCATAACAAAGAAGGTGCGAGTCTTTGAAGTGGATTTAGTGGCTCATTCACACATCTTAATAATTAAGAGTTCAAGAACTCAAAAAATAAAATAAAAAGTGCATGCTCAACAATTTTAGGAATGTCTTTATTTTAGTTCTATCTACAGTATGTTTCTATATCATCAAATGCAGAAATGTTTAACTTGGTCATTACATTCAAATGACTTCAGCACACCTCTCTTCTTTATCCACAGATTGTGAGGTCTGATTCCACCAGACAGTCGACCACCCTTTTCCTCTTGTCTGTCTGCTATTCTACTCCTTGCAGCCATGGCACCCACTCTAGCCACCGCATTTGCCCGCCGCTGGTGGATGGCGATAACAGCAATCATTGAAAATCTGCTCTTCTCTGCCGTTCTACTGGGTTGGGGCTCCTTACTCATCATGCTGAAGTCTGAGGGTTTCTATGCATACCTCTGCACAGATCCAGGTATGAATCCTTCTGCAATATATACATATGTATATAATGTAACACCAAGAACTCAAGAAAACTAGCAAATTAGAAGAGCCATTGAGGAACATTTAGGTTACATGGTATGCAAGTCAAGCTTGTGATCTTACCTTTGAAAAAATTTTATTTAACGCATGATTGTGTTTTATTTGTCACTACGGATATTGGCAAATTCCATCCATTCCTTCGTTCCAATCTGATCTTGAAACAAACACAGCATCTTATAGTACTCGAAAGATCCTACTTTTAAAGTCACATGTGTATTGTACAGTAATGCATCACTGACAGTAGCGTTTTATGTGGTGTAACTGATTGCGCTCCGCAGCGAAACACTTTTGTGCTTACCTTCTCTAAGGAGGAGGAATGATGTCTTCCCTCAGGAGCCTCACAACCATAGACACTACCACAGACTTCCATTAATTCAGCTGGTAGTCACAGTAAAACACAAGAATGTTAAAGGGCTTTCCACAGGGATTCTGACCTAATCAAGTGCATCTTTAAATTGAGAAGCTTACAGCCTGTCAGATGTAAATTAAGATGTTTATCATCTCAGTTAGAACATCAGACCTGCTGAGATTCTCTCATATTTAATTGATTGAAATGTCTTTGGTATTGATTAGCATCACATAAGAACATGTTTCGGTCTTATTGTGGCTGGTAATGTCCTTTTATCACTGTCCTGTTCTCCCTCGGGCACCTTGGGCTTGATTTAATAAAAGATGAGAACATTGAGACCTATTTAACCACAAAAGCTGGTTTGAAATGACCAAGCAGACAAGAAAAAGGGGGTAGAGGAGGGGCAGAAGACGAGAAAGAGTTGTTTGTGAAGGAAACTGTAGGAGGCTTATCGTTTGGGTAGATCTAGAAATACCACTTCTTCTGGGTGGAGTGGTGGGCATCTTACGTGTCTGTCTGTCCGCTTGGCATGGCATTTTTGCATTGGAAAGTGCTGATCGTTACTTTTTGCTGCTGTCATAATTCCCGTTTTTTGACATTACTCAGCTGATTTGACTGTCCTTTCGGTCAGTCACATTATTGTGACGTAATAAGACTGTCTCAGCGAAAATCATCAGTGTTCAAGAGTATTCAGCAGGCTTAAAGTCCACAGATAAGTCTCAAAGGACAATGTCATGAGACATTAGTCAGCATTCAAATTCTTTGTCTTTGACCATTTTAAATGATGCAAAGCATGTGAGGACTCTTGTGGTTTAGTACACTAGCTGAGATTTCCCATCATGCAATCACTGAAGTCATCATGATAAGAGTTTCACATTCAAGCTTTATCAGAAATGAGGTTAGGGACACTTTGTATTGTGTGTGTCTCATTCACTATCTGTTCTTGACATTTTATCAGATCTGGCCACCAAACTAATGGCTGTGAATGAAAAGAACTACCCCTCCTTGTTTTCACTCCCACTTTTGCCCTAATCTGTTCCCAAATCTTTGTATTACTATGTTAATATATTTACAGTTTCCTTTAGGAATGTGAATTTATTGTTAGCTCTTCACCATTTCAAAAGTTTAAGACCATTTTAAGAATTTCGATTTCCATGTGACATTCGCACACAGAAAGACATCACATGGCAATCGGCCCATCAGAAAATAGGTGAAGGATTAGATGGAAAGCAATATTACTTAATTGTTACAGTGAAGACAGTTTGTTACAGTGAGGTTAAGTAATACACCCCTAAAATGAGGTTCAATAGGTTCATGTATGCTCCTCTATCAACACTTCTATCGAATGCACACAATCACCACCTGTTTTTCTTTTCTTTTCTTTTTTGAGACCAGGTGACTGCTATCTCTCCGGGTGTGTCTTGCACATTTGCACATCAGTGTGGCCTACGTGCACCCACTCTGGTGCATCTTTAGTAGGGTTTACAGCAGGAACACCATTCACACATCAGCACGGTTTAGGAAAGAAGCCAGAGCAAGCCCTGCTAGTTTCCTAGCAGTCGAAGTAAAACCCAACCCTTCATGTGTGGCACTAGAAAGTTCACGACTGGGTGCCAAACACGTCAGAACATTCTGTACTCAGTTCTAAAGCACGCTTGGAGTTGGAAACCTCCTCTTTGTTGTAGAAAAAAGACACATGTATCATCAAGATGACACTGGCACAGTGGATAATTATAGCAAAGTCACTGTTTCCACACCAATAATGGGTAGTATCTTGAGGTTTGAAAAGAAAGATTTTGGTCTAATTCACTCACACTTCTTGAGAAAAGTGTTATATTTTTAACCACATTTTGCATTTTTCAGAGAAACATCATACTTTTATCACCCATCAGCATTTAGGAAAAACAGCCAGATTAGTATAAGGTCAGGTCTAATGATCTAGTTTATATGTCTCCAGTCCAGTGAGACAGCTGCTATGAATGGAGTGTCATCTAGTTTGGTATCAGTAGTTTATATGTATGTGCATGGTGAGATAATGGCGAACAGGATTGTACAATAGTCCAAAAGGACGATTATAAACATTGTTCCTGCAGCAGAACAAGATAAAGGAAGAGCAAATGTTCAGCTTTCTTCTTTCTATCTTTCCCAGCCCTTATCTCAGGTTTTATTGAGACCACATAATGGTGATTCCTCATTCCAAGCATTTTACTGCTGGGTGAAGGTTGATCTCAGAAACTTTGGAGAACAGCTGAGAAGACCAGCTTAAACCAGAATTCATTCCAGGCTGGTTTATACAGGTCTACTGTAGCCATGCTGTTTAGGGGTGAAACCTGTTTAGTCATTCGGTAGTTTTTGTGCAATTTGACTATGCGCACACCATAGCTACAAGGTATAGCTCACGACTTTCTTTCTTCTGTGGAACACAGAAGATATTTTGAAGAATGTCTCAGTTTCCATACACCGACCAAAGTCAATGTTGCTTGGACCCCAAAGTTCTGCAAATATCTTCTTTTTTGTTGCACATAAGAAAAAAAGTCATACCCAGTTTGGAACGACATGAAGGTGAGTAAGTGATGACCTTCCCAGGTGTCCAGTTCCAAACTCTTATAGAAATGTTGGCATGTCCTTACCTTAATCCACTGACCGTTCCACCCATGGTGTGTTGAAAAGGCCGTAGAGTGCATGTTTTGAGAAACCCCAGTCAGGAACTTCAAAGAACTATCATGAGGTGTTGGAGTCCACACGTGTTGCATCTGCATGATTGGATAGCAACCAGAATTACAAGTAACTGATGCTTACGTAACAGTATAGGGCTCACAGCAGGGGCACACGTGACAGGTTTTGACACCAACATCTGAATTTTCTCACTCTCACGCTTTATCAACATGATTTAGCAGAAATGGTAACCCATTGAGTACTGCAAAACAAATGGGTTGGATATCAGGTCACATCGGTGTTCAAGCTGATTTTTGGAACATGGTAGCTGCTGCTGGTAATGGTTAACATGGGTCCCATTAGCTTAGCCTCTTATATTTCTCCTCTTCTCCTTCTTTCTCAAAGGAAACAGCTCGACGGCAAACTTCTCCTTACCAGCTGTGCCTTCATCATTGTCGAATGATGCAGATTATGAATATGACGAGTTTCAGCCTGCCCAGCGTGATGGCGGCGTGGAGGTGGTCCCTCTAAACCATCCGGAGGACAATCTGAGGATGAACGGCTGGCTCATCTGTAAAGAACAGGATGAGATGCTGAATCTGGCCTTCACCGTGGGTTCCTTCCTCCTCAGTGCCATCACACTACCTCTTGGAATCGTCATGGACAAATACGGTCCACGCAAACTCCGCCTGCTTGGAAGGTAGATAACCTGCTTAATTTTTCAATGTCATTACTATACCAGTCACACGATGGATAATTTATCAATGAAATGAAAAGTGTGGTAAGGTCAGATCACAATAAAAACGCATGGCCAGAAAAGTGTTGAATTTTCCATTAATAACTGACTTTTTCTTTTCCAGTGCCTGCTTTGCCCTCTCGTGCCTTATGATTGCTTATGGAGCCAGCAACCCAAATGGTAAGAACACCATATACACAACCGAGTTCAAATTTAGTGAAACAGATTCCAATGTTGTAACAGAAATCAATAATATTCCATCATTTAACATCTGCTTGTTTTTCTAGATCTGTCCGTTTTGATTTTCATCGCTTTGACTTTTAATGGCTTTGGAGGAATGTGTATGACCTTCACTTCACTTACGGTAAGTGTGTTAACTTATTCATGGAAGTACACTTCTTTTTTTAGTTCAGCTCTTTTGATGTGTTTGAACTTGCTTACTCAGAGTTGCCTGTAATATTTACATTGCTAATTAGCATAAAAATTGTAGGGGATATGTCCCATTTGATATTCAGATTAGCCAATAAGGGTTTTTCAGTGGCTGACTCTTGCATCGTTACATTTGGTGCCCTTGACCCTGCTACATCCAGGCTAGTTAGACGTCTCTGTGTTTCTTTTTCCTCAATCTCTCTTATTTGAGTATCTCTCAAGCGTGGTGCAGTAGATTAATCATTAGACCCATCTGTGAGTCTTACTTCAGTGTTTTTCCCGCTGACTCGCTCTTGTTGCTGCACTGGCACCATGCATTAACTCCTGATGATGTACTATCCAGTGTGCTGACCCAGTAAGAATAGCCTGCGGTTATCATGCACTCAGCATGATCTGAGGAACTATTTGACCATGAACACACAAGAACACTCACACCCAGAGTCCAAAATTAACTTTTTTGCCACATGTTAATGGCCATGAACTGAGAAAATTAAAAACAACACCTGCCTCAAAATGTGAAGATTGCATTGATGGCTTAATGAAAAGCTTTGTTCTTGTTTGCCATGTTGCATTTCCCCCTTGAAGTGTAAATGGGGTGGCAAATCCGCTTTACAATTAATTTGGAGAATACCTTCAAACCAGTTCCGACAGGAACTGGTTTGAAGGTATTCTCCAAATTAATTGTAAAGCGGATTTGCCACCCCATTTACAATTAATTTGGAGAATACCTTCAAACCAGTTCCTGTCGGAACTCTCACAAAACACAACTCTTCCACTACGAACCTGCTGATCACACACTTTCAGATGCATTCAACAGGACACTCGCTGTTGCTCATCCACTTGTCACAGGAACAAGGCATAACTGTGAGCTGGCTGCCCCAGTTTGTGCTCCAATTAGAGTCATAAAAGAGACTCGGCTTCAGCCGGTTCAGACTGGACGGATCATTCCTCAATTCTTACTGCCCCAGTTAGTCCTGTTTTATTGACAATGAGGAACAGAAAGTGAAGTAAGAAGGAAGTGTGGATTAAGTGTTCAAAAATATTTCAGGGTCACTGTTAGTGTTCTAATTTAATTATCATCTGTCAATTGTTCTTTCTCTCTTTTATTTCTTTCAAATCTCCCAACCTCGTTCTCTGGCTCTAGTCGGTGCCTCTGAACTCAAACTGCTTTCACTGTTGATTTGCTGTGCTTTCATCAGCCCATAATTGCTGGCTATCTCTCCTTGCCTGTTGCCATTTATAGAGAAAGACGGTGGATCAGTTATCTTCAATCAATATCAATCCTCTGAATAGCCATAGTCTGAATAAAAATAGAATAAGAATATTACATTTAAAATATAATTTAAAAAGAACTTAAAAATAAATGTATTTTAATTTAAATAAAATAAATATTATTTTTGCCAATATATAATGATATAATTAATAGCAAATAAAATTACTTTATTAATGTATTTATTAAAAATAAAAATAAATCTGAACGTTTTTTTCTTTCTTGCCAGGATTGTTATGGATTATTTAAATATTCAAATAAAAAACACCATTTAAAAAAATTTAAATAACTTATTAAATTGATACATTTTGAATTAATAAACAAATGAGATTCATTAATTAACAATTAATTTAACCAAATGAGTTATTAATCTGTTCCTGTATTTACTTCCAGCTTCCCAACATGTTTGGCGACCTGCGTGCCACCTTCATCGCGCTCATGATTGGCTCGTATGCTTCCTCGGCTGTCACCTTTCCTGGGGTCAAGGTTTGTTAGATTAAACAATCTTGTGAAAAAAAAGATTATAATGCCACATTATGTTCTTAGATACTAACTGTTTCTCTTTAAAGGTGATTTATGACCTTGGTGTGACCTTCATCATGATTCTGGTGGTCTGGGCAGGCTGTGCAGGCCTCGTCTTCATCAACTGCTTCTTCAACTGGCCCTTGGAGCCTTTCCCTGGACCCGAGGACATGGACTACACGTAAGAAACACACATACACAAAACTCATACGCATCAAACATCTACAATATCTGAAACTCATTCTGTATGTGTTTTGTCTCTCTGTCTATCCAGTGTCAAGATCAAGTTCAGTTGGCTGGGATTTGACCATAAGATTACAGGAAAGCAGTTTTATAAGCAGGTGACGACAGTAGGCAAGCGTCTTAGCGTGGATAACACTCAGAAACAGAAAGAGCTTGCCAAAGAGGGCCAAAAACTCTGCCTGTCCACCATGGACCTGGAACTGCAGTGTGAGGCCAAGGAGGAAAGTAAGTGATCGTCTGACACAGGAAAATGCCAAATATATGTTAATCTGAAAGGTCAATAACTAATTTAGACTAACTCTGTTTTCCTTTACTTCCTTGTAGCTCAGTCATTCATGAAGAGCATTTTAAGCCCTCTCTTTATGTTGAGTCTGGTGACCATGTGTGTAACTCAACTGCGTCTCATCTTCTACATGGGAGCCATGAACAACATCTTGGAGTCCCTCGGTGGAGGAGATCTCAACACTGGTGAATAAGCATGTTTAAATATGTCTGAATTTTTTTTTTATGTATATCAGAAAAAATACAGCAATTCTGCATCACAGTATATTTTCAGAGCAACAACAACAACAAAAAAACATTTTAAATACGATAATTCAGATATGTAAATACAGCAAAAAAACTAAAAGAAGGAAAAAGATCAGTATATAACTGTCTACTAAATATATATATATTTTTTTTTACTATTTTTGCAGTTGAGAGAATGGAATTGGGTAAGAATCTCAGTAGCACAGTAGAAACCAGTAGAGCGTGTCTTTCCTAAAGCTTGTTATTCTAGCATTTAACCTTCTCCTGTATTCACGTCAAGCGTAACCCATTCCCTGCCCACCTGTGCTCTGGGCCGTAACGCATACACAAGTCTGTAGAGTGCCATAAACTCGGCCATTAACCAGAGTAGTTATTAACTAACCTCAGACGTTATCTATTAGACAGTGTTATAATCTCTCTCTCTTGCTCTCTCTCAGTGAGCCTCTACACCTCCATTTTTGGCATGATGCAACTCTTGTGCTTGATGACAACGCCGGTCATTGGTCAGATTATGGACTGGAAGCTAAAAGAATGCGATGATGGAGAAAACGATGAAAAAGAGCCCAACAAGTAGGTTATGAAACACTTTTAGGTGATCTATGGATGTGAACGTGACCTAAATAATTTTTGAAGCTCAAAATACTAAAAAAAATAATCTGTTTTAAATGTGTTTGTATTTGCTCTTTGTCTCCAGGGACGAGCCCCAGCCCAAACGCAGAGACAGACAAATTCAGAAAGTCACCAATGCCACACGGGCCTTCATCTTCACCAACATCCTCCTTGTCGGCTTCGGCATCACCTGCCTAATTCCTAACCTCCCTCTTCAGGTGTGTGTTGCGTATGGAATTAATCCTGCAATATGATGAATATTACAGGTTGACACATTCAATGTTGCACAGTGCATAGTGTTTTTTTTTTTAAAGAGTATGCAGTATGCAGTGTATAATATTTAGTATTTTTAATTCAGTTGAAACAACAGTTATTTTTAAACAAATTTTCAGTATGCTGTTTTGTACAAGTGTTGTTATTGTTAAACATGACTAAAACTAAAGCTATTAAAATTAGTTTTCAATAACTGAAATCAAGTAAACTAATTTTGGATGAAAAAAAACAAAGACTTAAAATGAAAATTAGAAATGTTGCCTGGCAACTAATTGAAATAAGCTTAAGTTGAAGTACTAAAATAATGAAATAATAATAATAATAATACTTAAACATTAAAATTACTAGAATTAAAATACAAACTTAAAATAGTTAATTTAAAACATTAATAAATACTATGATAAATTACACAGTTGTACACAATTTTTCTTGCAAATGTAATATTCATGGATATTCTGTGCATGTATTTGCATAGTGTACACAGTATTCCTAGTACATATTGTAGCAATATTAAAAGTAGTATGTTAGCATGCTATTTTGTTTATGTGCAGAAGAAGGCTATTGCTAAATTTGGAATAGCATACTATTCTTAATATTTCTTCCATATGGAGTAGTATGCAAGTATACCATATAGCAGAAATCGTAAGGCTAGTATGTGAACACAGAAAAAAGAAGCAACAATCACTTGTTATTGGTGCCTTGAGTGTCTGCTTAGTTGTTCAGCATCTCCCCCTAGTGGCCTAATTATGAAACTAGCACGTCACCTGCTAATTTTACCATAAGAAACAACAGAGCAGACAAGTTTATAATGTATGATTTTGTCATTTAACCTTATGTCATCTCTCTCCAGATGCTCTCGTTTGTCCTTCACACCATCGTCAGAGGCTTCATCCACTCCGCCATTAGTGGACTTTACGCCGCCGTGTGAGTTTATCAATATTATCTGTAAAACATGATTAAATTCCGCTTGTGATCATCACTTTTTCCAGTAATAGCTGCATTTAAGTCATATAATATGATAACAAATAATCTGTTTGCGCGTCTGCAGGTACCCATCATCTCAGTTCGGCAGTCTGACAGGAATGCAGTCATTGGTTAGCGCTGTGTTCGCTCTGCTGCAGCAGCCTTTGTTCATGGCCATGATGGGACCACTGAAGGGAGACCCACTCTGGGTATGACACACACAACAGAGAGCTTTAGTAATACTAAATGGATTAAATGTCCGTCAGGCATGTTTTGACCTCCTCTTTATGTTTTTTTTGTTTTTTTGTAGGTGAATGTCGGTCTGCTGGTTGTCAGCATGCTGGGCTTCCTGTTACCACTCTACCTGCTGTTCTTCAGGAAAACCCTGCACAAAAAGAGGAAGGAGAAAGAAAACGATGCTAAAATCTATCTCAAAATCAATGGCACTGACGTACCAGAGGCATTTGTATAAAGAAAGCAGATAAAGGGAAAAACAAAGGCATGAGAGAATCATCACAGCTACACAAAAACACAAAAACAGAGACGATTAAATACTTTTGTGCCTCTTTCTTAGAGGTTTACTGAGTAACTCAATGGACGTAAAGAGGAATGAGAGAGACAGAAAGCAACCCTCTTCTTCGCCATTTTATTTTCATTTACTCAGATATTTTATATTACGCATTTGCACATGTGATAAAGTTTCAACCCTGACAGTTTCTCCATAAAACCAGGGGCATTTCAGTATACAGCATTATATACACCGTTTATGCCAACTGGACGTGAGCCAGCCTGGCCTGCACAGACGGTGTGATGATGCCAGTTGGCTGTCTTGCCCAGGAACACCCAAAACAGTCCTATTCATTCAACTAAACTTCACAAGGGATAAACCATTACAGCCTCAGTTTGCACTGTAATAGTTGTGGTGCAATGCAGTTGTATTCACTAAAGACCACATTTTTCGTTTATAATGATCCACAAAGGGCTTTTTACATTTTTCTATGAAATAATGTTGTATTTATGAAAAAGATCTGTGATCTCTTTTGATCATATGTCCTTTATGAAAGCCACAATTTGTGCATTTCAGTTTGTATATATGTTTTTACACTGCATGCGCATGAGATGCATACATAAAAGAGGCTGAGATGCTTATGATCTGCGAGATGTTGGCTGAAAGCTGAGGCGCAGATGTCAGGGCAACAACAGCACTTTTAACACATGTCCCATAACCCCTCCTCATGACCCATAATTCCCTTTTTCTGTCTTTCTTTCACTAACATTCTGTGATATTTCAGAGTGTATTAAGAGTCATTTGTGTCACTGATCTTAAGATCAAGTTATAATGGACCTCTGAAGTAAAATATTATACAGAAAGCACAACTTAACTCACAAATGTGCCTTTTGTGCGGTTTACAGTGAAGTTAGCGATGCTGATGATAGCTGATGGGAGGACTGGAGCCACGGATACTGTGGAAATGTTTTGGTGTTGTGTGTAATGTATTTATTTCTATAAAATCTAATGGACCATATGGACAATGCAGCCTTATTTGCAAAGGTTTTTATTTGAACTTACATCTCAGTGTTTCAGTGGCTGTTTGTTTGTTTTTTTAAAAACCTTCATGTATTGTTCTATATGGTATTACTGTTGAGGACTACATATTCAATAAAATTTGTAATTATTGCTCATTTTTGTCATGTATTGTTTTTACTGTGAAAACATTATAATAGTTTCTATTACATTCATTGTAGGATTAAATATCTTTTTCAAAAGCATAATCAATTAAGAAAAACATTCAGCTGTTTTTTCCTTATGAAATTGTTAGTCATCTGATATTACCAGAAAAATACAAAACCAAAACAATTTCTTTAATTTTTAAGATTTAAGTTTCTTTTCTAATAATGGAAATCGTGAGATTGTAATTATTTCATAGACAGGCCTAGTTTTTAACAGTAACAAATGAAAACTTGTTTTCACTTTGCTACAATGAGCAATTAATTACATGAAAATTATTTAGGCTAGTTATTTTAATTACTTAAAATATTATTTAATCTGAATACTTCATTTGTAATATCACACTATTTATCTAACACCGTATAACAAATCAAAACAAAACAACAGTTTGGTTCTGCTTTCTAATAACAGAAATCATAAGAATAATTGTGATTAACAGGCCTTACAGTAAACAAATCTGCATAGTTTTGGGGGAAAAAATAGATAATATTTTATTTTGAGTTTAGTACAAGCAATAACAAGTTAATTATTTCATTTAATTAAATTTTAAATATTTATTTAATGTGAATATTTTCGTTGTAATATCACACTTATTTTTCTCACATTGTATTAATGAGTCTTTATAAATGAAAACATTAAACATAATTGTAAGCGGACTCTTAATTATTAGTTAGAAATCATATGAAAAATGTTCTATACATAATTAGATTTCTAGTCTACTGCACAAATACATCTGGTTGTGAAATATTTAAACAAACCGTGTGAATGGGAGACACTGTATTTAATGTGCTTTGAGAAACGCTTTGATGGAGGGCAGATCATACTGTAACTACATGAAAATAATCAGATGGTGGGATCTGTCTCCAGATGTGCTATAAATAGTCTGCACCAGTTTATCGTTACATAATTTGTGACAGATTGTAATTTGACTGATATACAGAGAGCTATGCGACCACCAGCTGTTACATCACACAAGCGACCACCTCAGACCATCCATCGACGCTCGTCCGCGGTTTTATTTAATTATTATTATTTTTTTAAATAAAGCATTAAGTCTGACCACGAGCAACATCATCCATGCCGTCACCACTCCTATGTCACAGCATCAGGGCTTGTCGTTAACGCCCCCCTCGGCCCTGAGCAGGAAGTGAATCTGTGGGAAATAGAAAAACGGTCCCTAGAATGACATAGAAGCGGGTGAGGTGGGGTAGACCGAGACACCGGGACTAACGCAGGACTCGACACCTATTTGGCTTCATCCAGGTGCAAAAGCACGTTATCTTTGGAAGGCATAAAGCACCGGGGAAAATGCTGATTAAAGAATTGTAAGTGCAGCGTTATTTATTGATCTGATTGTGATGGGAGCATCCTCTGTCTGTCCAATGCAGCGCAGGTACCAGAGGCCATGGCGACATTGCAAACTTGACTTTCTGACAGTTCACATTTAAAGCCCTTGATCGTAAATATTTTTCAGGTGTTTAATATACAAACGGCTTTGGTGCATATTTATCAATTTACCTTGGCCTAAAGTACACTTCGTGTGTGTTTAAAAACGTGCCTTGTGGTGCAATTATAACGTTACCTCTGAATATAAATATTTTTCAGTCAAATAAACGCCTTTGAGTGGATGTTCTGGCACAGATATCTCATCAACCGAGTTTAATTGTCTCTACATTGTGTTATTGATACGCTCGTGAAGGTGAAACGGACCGAATTGAGCACACCGCGTTCCGATATTAAATGGCGCCTGTGTATTTATACTAATACTTTCAGAAACATCCCGTTCATTCATTACCATGTGGCCATTTGATTGCTATATTCACATTTTCATTAAACCGTCCGCGCTTTTCAGAACAACTGGATCCGTTCACCGTGCGCACGTTTCACTGAACCGCGCGACTAACTAGCCTATAACTTGATAATATACTCCAAACCTCCCCCCGCCAGTCACCTTTGAAATATTAATAACCTTTATTTGCCCACAAACACACAAGGCACCGTCAGAAAGGTCAATAAAACCATATGAGGCTTTCTATTCATCTCCAAACAGTGCAGATAATATATCGCCTAATTCAGAATATTTTCTGACGTCCTTGGTGGAAAAAATACCAGCCTGATATGTTTATTTGATTTAGATGGGGGTTTGGTAGTGTACCATTTTTTAAATTACTTTTAAAATCATTTCTGTTAGTAATTTGCAAGGAGCCTGATCCGTTAGCAACACAAATCGTTGTTTGGCGCCCCTATCGTGAAACTACGGCAAGAACGTTTTCAACAAACACTAGCGAATAAGGTGTAAAACCACTCGAATACAGTGAAACATATGACTTTCGTCTGGTTAGGCTGGGACACAGCTAACAGGCAAACCATCATGTTTTCCTCATTTGTCCTTCAACAAGACCTCTTTCTCTTATATTCCGCCGTCGCCCGCACACGTCTTCTGAGTGACTCAGCCACGAGCTGAATCTCTTCAACGCGAAGCGTGTAATAAGGACGCGCCGCTAGCGTGCGTGATACGTATCTCTCTGACGTCACGTTCAGCCACGTCATGGAGAGTTGAAGGAGCACAGAGGGTTCCGCAGAGAACGAGGTGTCCGTTATGCAGCATGTGTAGTTTATGACTTTCAATAAAAACATGCTTTCTTCATATTTTAGAAACTAGCCTGCAATAAACAAATGGCACGTTTTTAAGAGGATCAGGGTGTCTTGGCTCTAAAGTGGATGCTTGTACACCTCAGGTCCCTCAGGGTTTGCTGTCCATGGTACTTTGTGCTTTCACTAAAGCATTAAAAATAACTTTCAACACTAAAAATACCCGTGGGTAAAGAATTAGACCTTTAATGGGAATTGAAATGTGGTTTAAGTTTCAGTTTTGATAAGTTGTAGGGCAGGCTATTTAATTAAGATTAAACTCCAGGTGTGATGTTTATTTAATTATTACATATGATTTAAATTAGTGAGGGTAAAAGGGTGTTTAAAAATGGTAGTGATTGAAAACTTAAAACTTGATATTTATAATAAAAAAAATCCATGGACATTGTGCATTAAACTTTCTACATTTTTGTGCTTTTATTAGACATCAGTGGTCTACTTTTTTTGTGAGCTAAAGCAGTGACCTCTTGTTCTGTGTGTCTCTTTCTCACTGCTCTGGTGACACTTTCCTGTGATCTAGTTCACATCCAGGATCCAGACACAATGTCTGATGGGTCTCTTGCATATCTTAATTGCCATAAAGACCATTTTAGTCACACTTGCCTCAATGTCATTTTAATTTTACAATCTATACGGGTGTATCTTAAATGCACTTCCGGCCTGTGCAATTTAAGAAAATAATCTCTAGCTAGCTAGTTTATTTCATTTGTCTCACTAACAATAACTATTCTGTAATTTTTCTTTTTTTTTCTTCCTGAAAATGAAAAATATAATAAAAATATAATAAAATGGCCAACTAATTTGATAGCTACATTTTATGTATCCTAAATACACACAATTAAATAATATTTGTACACTTTTGGTGTTATTCATCAAAATTATAGTGTGATTGAAAGTTTCATTTATAAAATTATCTTTATATTTACCTGAATTTTTCTTAGATTTCTTCACACATCATGTCTCATATTACATTTTTACTGACACTGTTGTCGCTGGTAAACAATACACTAACTTGTAAAAAAAAAAAAAAACTTTACCAGTGGATAAAAAATAGTTGGCTGTGGTAGAAATTATGACACAATTGTAGGACAATTGTAATTTGTGTAAAAATATTTTTCACAAGAAATATTGAAATGGTTTATGATTATTTAATTGCAGAATTAAAAGTCTGGCTTTAGGACAAGGGTAACGTAACATCTACAAATAAAACAGTAGAAAAGTTTTTAAAAAATGCAACCTTCATATAAAAAAAAGAAAATCACAGAAACATTAAACATCATATGTAAAATGTCACATTATGATGACTTAATCTCTAGACGGATGCAGTTTTTAGTAAAATAGCGACGCTGAGCTTTCAGCTGAATATTGAATTTCACAATCTATTTGTAAACTTGATTGTCTCGTTACCGAAAACAATAAGTATACAGCGAAATGCAGCCATGCGGGCAAAGGCATTTATAATGCAGAAAGTAGCCTGGGTGTCATGGAGGCAGAGTACATGAGACACCAAATCCAGCATGGTGACCGATAGTCCCTGTTCAGGACACAGGCAGCACTCAGGAGGGCAAGGTGACTCCTGCTATTAGCAGATGCTAACAGCAAACAGTAAAACACACTTGTGCGACCATGGCGTTTGTTGATAAATGGTGAAACTTCCCACTGAGTTTATAAAGCATCTGATATATGGCTAGGACAGAAATTCCCTCATGCGCAAAAGGACTATATAGTGCAAAATCATGTTCATAATCAGTATTTTTTACTTGTTTTCTAGTAAAAATATCAGAACTATCCTAACCACTTACTCTCATTAAAGTATGGACTTCTTTGTCAATGATCTTGTCAGACATTAAAGGTGAACCTGGTCCTTGACTTCCTGACAAGCTCATGCTTCATGTCAGAGAAGCCCTCATAAGTCAGATGTAGACAGTCCTGAGGTGTGTGTGTGTGTGTTCATGTCATAAGGCAGATAATGAGAGAGCTGTGCTGGAATGGAGCTCAGTAGTGGTGTTGTCTTATTCCTGAGAAGTATTGATTATATATGCAAGCTGCACAGAGTTTGGTACACTGCCAACTACCATCTAGAAACAGTACACATATATCATAGATGTGCTTGACAAGGAATAGCTTTTATATGTTTGCTAATATGAACAGATTCATTTTGTATTCTGATACTTCAAGCCACTAAATATAAGGCGTTGAAGAGACAAAGCCAAGCTGGTCTTGATGCAGAGATTGCGTTATAGTTTCTCTATCATTTTTGTAAGTGCTGCAAGTTATGGTTTATTAGGAATATGAGATGAGCTGAAAATGACTGTGGAAATACATCAACAAAGTTGCTTTGAAACAGAGGGTATGTAACATTAGAGGCAGTTTCCCAAACACTGCTGTCCACTGTGCACTGAGAAATTCTTCTAATCTTGGTGATTAAATACATTTTCAAAAATCTAATGAAAAAGTGCAACGATAACTTTATATTGAAGTTATATTTAGTTTATATTTTAGGTTACTTATGCTGCTTTAAAAATATAGTATATATATATATATATATATATATATATATAATTTTTTTTTTTATATACAGTACATATTTTATATTAAAATAAAATCTTGTCAGAATTCAGAAATCTTGGTGTAACTTTTGATAACCAGCTGACCTTCAAAACTAAATGTAAATGTAAATGTAAATGTAAAATATGTGCATACTGTTCAAAAGGTTAGGGTCATTAAGGTTTTGTAAAAAAAATTTATACTTTTATTCAGCAAGGGCACGTTAAGTTGATCAAACATAACCATAAAAAATATAATATTACAAAATTTCTATTTCAAATAAATGCTGGTCTTTTAATTTTTCTGTTCATCTAAGAATCCTTGGGAAAGAACATGGTTTTCACAAAAATATTAAATTAATAATTAATTAACAGTAATAAACAATAATAAATTACAATTGAAAATATATTAAAACAGAAAACATATATTTAGATATTTTACATTTTTAATGCTATTTCGCAATATCACTGTTTTTACTGTATTTTATTAAATAAATGCAGCCATTAAAAAAAATAAACTTTCCTCGGCAATTCCTTGCATTTGTATGTTGTGGTTATATTTTATGAAATTGTCAAAATAGTGGCTGAAGAAAAATCCTATTCATTTGTGGAGTTTTAGAAACATGATGGTAATAGCAATAATGATACAGCAAACATGCTTATTATTGGTAGATTTTAAATAATTTGTTTTTCTTGTTCTCTTGCAGTCGAGTGATCCTACCGATTTCTGTGGAGGAGGTAAGTGTAAATTGAGTGTGTGTGTGTGTGCTTGTGAACGCTGGTAATGACACTGAATCCAAACATTGTTTTGGTATGTGTGTGTGCGGCGTCAATCGCTGATTTGCATGTGTTGACTTCGGATGACTCAGTCTTAGCTGGTTTTGACAGCAGAGGAGTCACGATGTAATTTCGTGATGCTCTCCATGTACACCAAGCCATAGATCTGCACACCACTCTGTCATTCAGTCACTTATGACTCAGTTATCTCAGCAAGAGGATGAATCTTTTTCCTCTCATGCTGTTTGATCCCATACAGCCCGTGCGGAAACAGTAATGCATCATTTGTCTCACTATGTGCCAATATTAATAGCTGTGCTTTTGGCCTTGTCAGCAGTTCTCACATCTTTGCTTCCTCTCTGTCTCTCATTCTTTCCTCTGGCCCCATTCAGACTGAGCATTCTCTGTGTCTCCCAGTCTCCTCATTTCCCATGATCCTCTAGCGTGTCATTCTATTCAGTGATCTGGTCGTGAATATCTAACGAGTTACCTGATACCACCACCTCCTTCTGCTTCTCTTTCTCTCAGCTTTTCTAGTCGTCTAAGCTCAAGCACTTGCTGATCTGTAATGAAACAAAATTTAGACTTTCACATTTATGCTTTTGAGGTGGCAAAATGGGGAAGTGACAACTGCCAAGATTATCAGTTTATTCTGAGCATCAATGGTGTAGTGTGTAATTTCTAACCACAAATCCGAATCAGAATATGCTTTATTCACCAAGTGTGCTTTTTGCCTGAACGATGACTGACGGTTGGAATTTGTTGTTTTGTCAAGTTTTGCAAATATTACATACTGCAGCTTTAAAGGAATAGTTCACCCCAAAATTAAACAGATTTGCCAGAGATTTGGAGAAATGTAGCATTACTTGCTCGCTAATGGATCCTCTGCAGTGCATGAGTGCTGCCAGAATGAGAGTCCAAACAGCTGATAAAAACATCACAATAATCCACACCACTCCAGTCAACCAAATGTCATCTTGTGAAGTGAAAAGCTGCGTGTTTGCAAGAAACAAATTCATGAATATAGCTGCAAGCAGCAATTCGGGGCCAAGCACAGCATGTACAGCCAGAATAATAATCACAGCAAACTCATCAAAGTACATCACATCGAACAGTCAAAGGCTCCAAAATATGCATCTCAAAAGCACAAAACACTCTCATGATTTTGTATATAAGTGTGCCACATGTTATGTGCTACACTGGATTCAAACCCACAACCTGGAAGGTTCGGGGCCTGTGGCTCAGCAGAGTGTGTCACTCAGTGCACAATCATCAGGCTGCAATCATAAAAGCAATACTTAGCATGTTGACCAGATTAGCATGCTAAAATACGTTATTATACTAACATATTTTCGGTTAATCTGATAGCTGAAGAGTCACATTATATAGAATGGCAACTGATTAGCACTTTAACAAATTACCACTCTAAGCTAACTAACTAATAAGCACAGTAGGGCTGCATGATAAATCGAAATGGAATCAAGATCGCGATTCGACAGAAGCTGCGATTGTCATGCGTATCTTTCAGTGAAGCACGGTTCTGTGATCAGCAGTAAATCTCCATCCAAAGGCCAGAGGGCGCTCTCGCGCTGAAACTCCAAATACGCCTTGCCAGAAAATGGCTATCGCTGCAGCTGAATAAACAGAAGATTCAACTGCTTTCATTGATTCAACGTGACTAATAAACACATGACTACGGCAATATACGGTTTATCGGAGTTCTTATTATTATAATTTTCATTAAAATAAAGTATATTTATAATGCAATGCCTTTATCACTGTTTAAATACTATGAAATATGTTGCATGCCGTGTTCTGTGTAAGAAGCCACATCATCTCACAGAAGGATTTATTTCAAACACTCGACTGACGTTATGAAGTGAGTTTGGAGTAAAAATATGTTATTAAATGTGGTATTTTCACATGCTTTCAGACGGAGCAGCATTTACTACACAGAGCCGTAGTTCACTGAGAAGCTATGCAAACAGCTGTCATTATCGTGAACGATTTCTTCGATTTCATAATCGCGCAATAAAATCGTCTGCGATTTTTTTTCCTAACTTGTCAGTGAACTACGGCTATGTGTAGTAAATTCTGCTCCATCTGAAAGCACGTGATGATGATTTCCTGCTGATTACAGAACCGGCTTTTTTAACTAAATGCGCATGATAATCGCATTCGATTAATCGTGCAGCCCTAAAGCACAGTCAACCTTGGAGAGGTATTTCTCAGGAACGATAGGGAATATCACAAATCTGTTCAGTCATGTCTATGTGGCTCGGTCCAAAGATTATCTGATCAGATTTTGAACAGAATTGGACAAAATTTATAGGAGGGGTAGTGAAAAAAATGTTTTTCATTTACTTCAAAAATGTCAGACAAACAAAATGTTGAAAACTGAGATATCATCAGACTCGGCATAAGCCAAGGAATGTATTAACACAGAGAAAACAAAATTAGGACAATGCTTTTAAAAGTTATAAAAAAAAAATTTATCTCTGGAAGACTAGGTGGCGTTGTCTTCAAACTTCTCAGGTACCTTCAGGACATGATATCGATGATCCCTACCAATTTTTGTGCCGAAACGTAAAATTGTTCAAAAGATATTGCAATTTATGACAAATTTCAAAATAGCTGACAAGCAGTTAATCTCATTCTGGCAAAATTTGTTATCCTTGGATTCGGCATGACCCAAGGAATCCACAATCATTCAAAAGTTATAAGCAAAAATGTAAATTTTTGATATTTAATGACCCATAAGTGGTGCTGTTCCCAACTTTGGCATGGACCCTCAGATCATGGTGTTGATAAAGTGTAATAAGTTTCATTTCAATTGATCAAAGTTTGGCCGAGATACAGCCTCTGAACCAATTTTAGGTCAACACTGTTAAGTTCGTAACACCATAACTTTTGAACAAAGATGAATATCAAAATTCTGTTCATTCATTTCTGTGCAGCTCAGTCTGAAGATCATCTGAGCCAATTTTCGTAAAAAGTGGGCAAATTTTGAAGGAGGAGTAGTGAAAAAAACAACAACAACGGAATACTGTACTTTTCAAATGGCCACTACTGTAATGAATGGTGTCTTAATGTAAGCTATTGGATGTGATCAGCAAGAGGAGAGTAATCTTGTGTACGAAGTTTCATTTTTCCAGAAAGTGTTCATAATGTTGCTTTCTCCAGTGAAAAAGTTGATTAATCTGAATCAGGTGAGAAATATGCAAAGATCAAGCACTGTTTACAAGTGAAGAAAACAGTCCAAAACAGTTCTAAACAAATATGTCTGTGAATTTTGATCTGAGAGGACAAGAGGTGATAGACTTTTTCACTGGAGGAAGCATTACTATGAATTATGGACAGAAGCATCCGTTTAAAGTTCAAATGCTTCGATGGATTTGTTTCTTACAAATATGCAGCTTTTTACTTCACAAGACATTAATAATGGACTGGAGTCATGTGGATTACTTTTGGATTATTGTGATGTTTTCATCAGCTCTGTTGGCACTCATTCACCATCCACTGGTGAGCAAGTAATGGTCTGTGGGTGAATTTTCAGCAAATTTAAACTATTCCAGCTATTAATAAACTATTCCTTTTAAGATCCAGTTACATGATTAACCATCTGATCACATAAATCACCTCAGCTGCCTTTAGACTACCTGACTCCAGCTGTTCATGTTTCTATAAATCATATCCTAGTAATTTCCTAGTAACTTTGGACCGACATGAGCATGTGGGATCTGCCCCGAGGGACAAACCCTTATCTGGGCCGGATTATGCAAATTAAAAGGCTGCTTCCACCTTGTGAGGCCCCTCTTTTCATCTGCACTAATTTTTACATACCTCAGCATATTCTCCAAAAAAGTACTGCCAGCCAAGATCCATTTGGATAATAGTCTAATCAGTTCTGTCACATAAAATATGTCTGGGACGAGACATTTTAATGCAAGTCCTTCCTGTCAGGTCAGAGTCTCCTCCTAGCACCCAGTGGGAGTTTAAAAGGTTAAAAAGGAGATTTTGCATTGCATTGCATTCATTAAGACTGCACAATTAAATGAATGTTGAGTAGATTAGATTTAAATTGAGTTGAATGAACCACGGGTGGGTGAACATACCTAGTTTCACTCTTTCTTCATCATTTTCATTGATTAGTGTATTTTCAGAGTAATGATCCTTATTGTTGAAACACTGTCATTAGCATAAAGAGATCGCAGATAAAATATGATTGGCTGCTTCAGTGCCCATTCCTGGAAAATGGACATTTAAGGAAAGCCACTTCATTTATAAAGGTTGATCAATAATTCATAGAGGTTTACTTTGATACTTTGAATATGTAGATCTTCAAAAGTATAGTTTCACTGCAGCATTTTTAAATGCTGTATAAACTATGAAGTATACTTATAAGCCTATAGTTAAGCAATATCACGTGAGCAAGAGTGTCGTCATTTCAACAAGACTGTAATCATATTGATTCAATACAAAGAAGCCAATACTTTCATTTCAATGTGGAAGTAAGCTATTTCCTTTCAATGCTTTAGATTTCATTCAAGACTTAGCCGTTAATTAGATTAACAGTGCAGTAAACCTTTATGATTATGAAAATAAAATAATATGATAATAAACATTTCTTAACTATATTATTGTACACCAAAAACAGCTGGAATCGTCTGACACAAGAAGCCTTGCACATTGTAGTTGAAAAGGTCTGCAACTTCTCTTACATTAAAATAAAGTGGATTGAGTAACTTTTAGACCGAAAATTCAAAGAATAAACAAAAAGTAACTGCCTTTATTCTTTCTGTTTTAAATATATTTTAATATTCATTTGTCTGTATCTTGAGTGTGTTGTAGGTTTGTGTTTTATTGGTTGATTTCTCCCCTCTTCCCACCCTCTACACTCCCACTTTTCCACAGCTTTACATGCCCATTTCTGGAGTCTTCTTCAGATCTAAGGTGTGAAAGACCAGTGCTGAAACAGGGGGGGTTTCATGACACTACATAGGGACCAAATAAGAATATGTATTTTGTGCCTTTGCGCTGATTTGCTTTGACATTATGATGATTTCATTGTTGTAAGAACATGTTCTTTACATGTATTGAAAACACTGAATGTGAAAACATTTTGTGTGACACATCTGCTGGATTTACAAATAAACTCTTACAGTGTTAAAATGTACTCTGTGACTAAAGTACATATTTCACACTTTCAAAAATTGTATTTTAACTCTAAAAAAGAGGGAGCCATATATAAATTTCAGGAGTGTTAAATTTGACTCAAATTGAGTTAATTGAACACTGGCTTTTTTGGCTGTGTAGGCACAATATTGTCAGTTACTTATACGCCAGTGTAACAGTCCCAAACAAAGTCAAAGCAGAAGCATTGCGCATCTCAGAGCAACATGTAGTAGTGTGTTTCGTTCCTGAATGAATTTTAAAATGAATCTGTTAATTGAATGATTCAATGACTCACTCACTTTTTTCATTGCTGAATGAATTAAAGTTTTGAATCAATCTTTTGACTGAATGATTCAAACTCACACATAAAGACAGTCAATTATCTTATTTTATTTGTATACCCCTATGAAGGCATTTAAATTACAAATATTTTATTTAACATTTAGTCAACATATTGTTGACTAATGTTTCTTAGATTACTTGAGGAGAAAAAACAAGGATGAAATCTGGAATCCATATTTTAAAAACATGGAATTATGATATGATGTTAATTCCCCTCATTGAAAATGTTGGCCCTCTGTGCCTCCCATTTTCATACAGTTCCCAGAATCACCACTGGTCATTCGTCTTAATGCTTGCAGATACGAATAAATAATGACAATCGACTTTCTTTTGAGCACTGAAAGCAGAGAGCAGCTCTTGTCAGATAAGCTCACATGAATTAAAGCCCTGATCCTTCATCTGCTTTCAGGAGCCTTAAAGACACATTTTATGTGGCGGATGTTGTTTAAATCAAGAGGGCAAAATGCTATTCCTGGAGTCCATTCATTCAGCAGGGAATGATGGATTAAGAAAGCTTGCTTGCTTAAAGGCAGCTGGGCAGTTGATGCCCCCTTTATGACACTCCCTTATTTCTACCCTTCTTCCTCTTCCTGTTTATAATCATACACACACACACACACACACACACACACACACACACACACACACGCACAAACACCACAAGCTGTCTGTCATTGTAGACTGGCTCTGCGCTTGAGACATGCTCTGTTAGCCTGTCGATTAGTCTGAGCTCACATCTTTTAGCCTGTCCATCACCATCAGTGAACTATAATCAGGGCTTAACCATACTACACATCACATGCTGCTCATTCAAAAAGATTACAGTTTTATGCAGTGTCACTTTAAAAATGGATATATGGCACACTGATACAAAAAATAGCACACCCACTGCAGACGAAACCCTGTCTGATGCTGTGTGTGTGTGTGGACTGCAGAGAGAGTGGGATGAAAATGTGTGATATAGGTTGGATTTTCATAGAGTGCTGCAAAGTGACGCATTCTGCTACTGGCCTCTGATTGGCTGAGAGGACAGAGGAAATCTCTGATTGGCAGAGGAATGATGACACTGCATGTAGATACAGAACCACACACATAGTCCCACACACTACACAGGAGGCATGATATCCATCCATCCATCATCTATATATCTATGTATATATGTATCCATCTATATCTGTATGTATATATGTATCTATCTATGCAATGGAGTGTGTCACTGCACTCTCCTCACTCTCTTTCTTTTTCTCCCCTTTTCTCCTCTATCTGTCATTCTCTGGTGCCAACTGGTATAAATAGGCAGTCTGCTTTGTGTCGTCATTTTCTTTCCTCTGTTCTCTCTATCTCTTTCTCACACACAGACACACACACACACACACACACACACACACACATAAATGCTTATGCGTGATGGATGGTGTGTTTAGGGCTGTTTCTAGGTAAGATTCTGGAGGTGTTTTAGCTTGAGTTTTTGCTGCTGGCTCAGCTTAGACTCTGAGTAGAGGCTGCTGACAGTGAACGTGTGTCAGGACACTAAATCTCTTAGTCTAACACACTCGATCTGCACGCTTAAAAAAAGGTTCTTTACTGGCATTGATGGTTCCAACTTCCATGAAGAACTACGTTCTTCTAAAAAATGATTCTTCTATTGCATCGCTGAGAAAACACCCTTTTTGGTACAACATAAGACTCAACAATATCTGCAGGTTTTCTCTTTTTATATTGTCATGCCCATTCAAATATGTATATTGTGAATGTTTTTTTAAATATATTTTTTATTTTTATAATTAATATGCTTGATTATTGTAGGGTTATAAGAAAATCTAAATTGCTTTCGCAAAGTCAAAATGTCCACGTTTGCATCCTTAGTTTGCAGATCCTCCTTTTAAATTGAAATTGATTGTCATTATTAGTAGATTATAACTAATAATGGAACTTTAACATGTTGTGATATGGAAAATCAGTCATTAGGCTAATGATACAATAGCAACACAAAACGTGTTTCATTTCAATACAGGCATCCCTAAAATTGATAATTTGCCGGTCAGAAAGTGAGTTAGATGTTGATTCATTTTCCAACAGTTCAGTGTAGGATTTGATGGATTCAAACCGCTAACTGAAATCTTTGAACTATTCATTAAAAACCAGCTCAAAGTGTTCATTAGATCAGGACTGCACTGTACCACACTGTATGGATTCAATAAAAAGAACAATTTCATACGAGTAATTTGTTCAGGAATCAGACTAAACTGTTCCCTTAGTAAGACTACTCTTTCCTTTCCTTTTTTTTTTTTTAAATTGCAACATTTAATGCAGACCGCATCTCACATTCCCCTATTATGAATGTGATGCACTAAAATGTAATTGTGCATGTGTCAGTGCTTATGCATTTGCAGAGTCTTTTTGCAGTATTTACTGTGTATGATGTGTGTGTTTATATTCTAACTATATTCTCTACAGGATTATATGTGACCCTGGAACATAAAACCAGTCATAAGCGTAAATTGTTTCGAATAAATTAGCTTTCCATTGATGTATGGTTTGTTAGGATCGGACAATATTTGGCCGAGATACAACTATTTGAAAATCTGGAATCTGAGGGTGCAAATAAAATCGAAATATTGAGCAAATTGCCTTTAAATTTGTCCAAATGAATTCTTAGCAATGCATATTACTAATCAAAAATTACGTTTTAATATATTTACAGTAGGAAATTTACAAAATATCTTCATGGAACATGATATTTACTTAATATCCTAATGATTTTTGGCATAAAAGAAAAATCAATGATTTTGACCCATACAATGTATTTTTGGCTATTGCTACAAATATACCCCAGCAACTTAAGACTGGTTTTGTGGTCCAGGGTCACATATGTGATTAAGATATGAAAGAAGCCATTGTTTATTAAGCATAGATCAGCAGAAGAGGAGGGAAACACAGACACACACACACACAGAGGGAGGGAGAGAGAGAGAGAGAGAGAGAGAAAGAGAGTGACACGAGAACCCAGGATTAATAGACAATAGTGATCAAACACGCTTATGAAGTTTGAGATTGTGAAATGTATTTCTGTGTGTCTCACAGTATCAGGTCGGGCAGCTGTACTCAGTAGCGGAGGCCAGTAAGAATGAGACGGGTGGAGGAGAGGGCGTTGAGGTCCTGAAGAACGAACCCTACGAGAAGGATGGAGAGAAGGGACAGTACACACACAAAATCTACCACCTGCAGAGGTACTCACACTTACACAAACCCACAGACACATGAGTGTATTAATTAAAATGTGCTAGATTAATGTTAAAATTTAAAAACAATAGTGCACTAAAAATAGGTTCATCATTTACACATCCTGAAGTCGTTCCAAACCAGTACATTTTATCTTCCACATGTAAAGAAGTTCAGCAGAATGTCCAGGTTTTTTTTTTTCATACAATTCGCACATTCACAATAGAATGCCGTTCCAGCGGATGACATAGGACGTCGGCGTTAGTGCAAGTTTTGACCAAAAGTTAGAGGAAGTTAGAGATTACGGTTTATACCGTTTTAAATATGGACATGTTTCTTACAAAAACGCATCGATTCGCTACAGGAGGCCTTTATTCCCCCTCTCCCTGAGCCGTGTGAGGTCATATAGCCTACACCTAGGATGGCTTAAGGGCGAGTAGATCATGGGGTAATTTTCATTTTTGGGTGAACTAACCCTTTAAGGTGATAGTGTGGGATTTAAATCAAAAGAAATGTAAAAACAATGAATATTTTCAAACAGATTTCCAAAATACCTCCCTTGTCTGTTATTGGTCAGACAAACAGATAGCCCTGCCCCAAACTCACACCAGAGCCACTGTTGCTATGCTGAACTAGTTCAATTGCTCAAACAAAGTTTTGGAGAAAGTATTTTAAGAAAAAAACAACACATTTCTGTTTATTTTAGTCTACTTCTCATTTGCATTTTTGCTTTTTCAGTAAAGTCCCGTCATTTGTACGAATGCTTGCACCAGCATCAGCACTGAACATTCATGAGAAAGCTTGGAATGCCTACCCATACTGCCGCACAGGTAACAAACACACACACACACACACACACATACACACACACACACACTCACTTAACAGCTATTAAGTTTCTCATGTGCTCTTTCTTCCTCTTGCTTTCATATTATTATGTCTTCTTATCTGTTTCTCCCCGTCTCTTTTCTGTCACTGCATTTGCGGGCACTGAATAATTCACTGTTTGAGCTGAGCAGGAGTGGAGTTACAGCACAGGAAACTGAGATTATATTGACACATTCCCTTCACTTCATTCTCACAGCCGCATAGATGACAGACTCCCCATTCGCTAAAGTCTGCTATCAAGATATTTCTAAATCTCACTGCAGTGCTTAAAACAAGTCTACAGTTTTGTTTTTGAATACATGTAAAAAGTTGATATGGCAAGTATTGAGCTAAACTGAATTTTTGAATGATTTAATAATATTAATATTGAATAACAAAATGATTTGTCTGAGATTATTGGCCAACCATCAGCAAGCTGCTAGAAGAAAGAAATGTGTGTTCCACTATTTGTCCAAGTCAGGGTGTCTAGATACAGTTACATTGTAGTGTGTTATAGGTATTCAGTTCCTTCACAGGAAAAGGTCCAAACATCTGTTTCAGGAGTCAATATGGATTTTTTTTGTATTCATTGCAAAATACAAAAGTTAGCAACCTAATTTTACTGTACCTTGTAAAATTAATAAATAATAGATTTTAAAAGTTGCAATAAAATGGAAGTATTTATAGATATTTTCTTCTGTATTGTGGTGTACATATGAGTGTAACAAATTATTGAAAAATAAAATAATCCATCGGTTGCTGATTTTGTGGTGTTTGTGGGGTTGATTGTGGAGAGACCGGTTTTGATTGAGTTATGACATTTTGATCAAAAATTACAATGTCAAATTTAAATGATAACAATAATAAAGCATGCATAGACTCGTTCACAATAAGATGAATAACATGCATTTGAGAAATAGGGTGAATTCTTATTTCATTTCATGCTGATTTTAAGTAGATCTGCTTTCAAATATTGAATCCCAAACATAGAATCACTGACATTTTCCTCAAAAATAGCATTAGAGTAAAACAACATCTTTAAGTATTTAATGTCAAGTTAAGTTGCATGAAGTGAACAGAATTACTGAGCTTATTTATTGTTTCTCACCATTGTGACTATGAAACCTACAAAGCTTATCGTTGTATTATGAGAATTTATGAGTAATGATTCACGGTCTGATTAGAACTAATGTTGAGTTTGTATATGGATATTATTTCAGTATGTTTACTTCCAGACTAATATGTGACCCTGGATCACAAAACCAGCTTTCCATTGATGTATGGTTTGTTAGGATAGGACAATATTTGGCCGAGATACAACTATTTGAAAATCTGGAATCTGATGCTGCAAAAAAATCAAAATACTGAGAAAATCGCCTTTAAAGTTGAAGTTCTTAGCAATGCATATTACTAATCAAAAATTAAGTTTTGATATATTTACGGTAGGAAATTTACAAAATAACTTCATGGAACATGATATTTACTTAATATCCTACTGATTTTTGGCATAAAAGAAAAATAGATAATTTTGACCCATACAATGTTTTTTTTTAGCTATTGCTACAAATATACCCCAGCGACTTAAGACTGGTTTTGTGGTCCAGGGTCACATATGGGCTAAAATGAGATTAAATAAAATTAGAAATGGTCTTAAATGAGATTTGATATATTCTTAAACATAAATGATCTAATTCATATATTATTTTCCTTTTCCCCCCATTGTCTGTCCTGCATCACCCTTCAGTAATTACTGTAAGTATACAATCTTTGCAAGTACACAAATATGAATGAACAAACATGTTGAACATGTAGATGTACAGCACAAACTCATACAAACACTCACTGTTTGACTGAAAGAGGAGACAGTAACTTTAGCTGGAGTGAAAGGAGAGAGGACAGATGTCAGTATGTCACTGCGGAGTCTGTCCTTCAGTTATGGTTTATCAGTTTGTTCATTGATTATCTGTGTTTTTAGAATGAGTATATGAAAGAAAACTTCCTCATCAAGATCGAGACGTGGCACAAACCCGACATGGGACAGCAGGACAATGTGAGTATAGGTCTAGTAGTAGATTATATGTGTGTGAACTCCACAATTTTGTGCCAAACCTGACAATTATGCTCTCAAGTATGATAGTTCTGTTCTTCTTTACAGGTTCATGGGCTAGACCCAGACACCTGGAAGAAGGTGGAGGTGGTGTACCTAGACATCGCAGACCGCAGTCAGGTGGAGCCAAAGGTGAGCTTTACTTAGATAAAATAGCTGCCTTTTCCAGTTACTTTCTAATCCGATCAGTGCTGTCTCTGTGTAGGACTATAAACCAGATGAAGACCCCACTAAGTTTAAATCTGTGAAGACTGGAAGAGGGCCGCTCGGTCCGGATTGGAAGGTGATACATTTTACAGCACCTCTAATGGCTGTGTGCTTGTATAAAATTTGTGTAAATGTAGTAAGTGCATGCTTGATGTATGAGTGGGAAGCTTATTAATGGCAAATTATATCCAAATGCTTAATGGATTTTGGGTGTGTGTAGAAAGAGCTACCTAAAAGGACAGACTGCCCACACATGTGTGCCTACAAACTGGTTACTGTCAAGTTCAAGTGGTGGGGCCTGCAAAACAAAGTGGAAAACTTTATTCAAAAGGTCAGTGTGATTGATTAAACTGTTTATTAAAGTTACCATCAAATCAAATTTTTGACCATATTTAGTGCATGTTCCTGGACTGATTGTCTATGATTCATCTGCGCAATATAAAGGTTTACTGAGAGGACAAAATCTGTTGTTTACCAAATTCATTTTTTTTTGTAAATAAATTAATATATTTATTCACATTCAATTGATCAAAAGTGACAGTAAAGACATTTATAATTTTGTTGTGATATGGAAAAAAGATTTATATTTTAAATGAATGATCTTCTTGTGAACGTCATATTTATCAAAGAATCCTAAAAAAAATTGTAACACTGTTTCCACATAATTATTAAGCAGCACAGCTGTTTTCAACATTGAGAATAATACAAAAATGTTTCTTAAGCACCAAATCAGAAGGATCTTCCTTCAGATATTCTGAAGGATCATGTGACACTGAAAAATGGAGCGATTACTGCGGAAAATTCGGCTTTGCCATCACAGGAATAAATTATACATTTAAACATATTGAAACAGTTATTTTAAATGTTAATATTTCAGAATATTACTGTTTTTACTGTATTTTGATCAAATAAATGCAGCCTTGAGACATGAAATCTTAACCCCCAAATTTTAAATGGTTTGAAGTCTGACTAAATTCTATTTTTTTGTTTTACTTTATTATTTTCTACACATATACAAATGCCATCAGAAAGTTAGTTACCATTAACTGATATAAACTGTATGTCGTCCAATCCCTTATAAAATTAAGTTCCATCCTCAATTTTATGTAAAAAAAATCAGTTTAAAATTCACCTTACAAAATGAATTTTGTACCTCCTTCTCCCTTTAACAGCAAGAGAAGCGCTTGTTCACTAATTTCCACCGGCAGCTGTTCTGTTGGATTGATAAATGGATCGAGCTGAACATGGACGACATCCGCAGAATGGAGGAAGAGACCAGGAGGGAACTGGATGAGGTCAGATGAGATGCCCTCCAGCAAATTTACATTTACCCTGTCTTTGTCCACTTTAAATTATTCCTCATCTCTATTGTTCAGTTTGAACCAGCCTTTATATGGTAATGATCAATTTTAGTCAGTTAGCCAAACAAACTAATTGCTCTGAGATATTTTCTTGTAGAATTTACAAACAGCTGAATTCATTTGTTGCGAGATTGAGTTTTTGTTTGTGTTTGTCTGGTGTTTTGAGTGTCGCCTTCGGCCTGCCACAAAAGTTCCCACCACACAAAGACAATTACGTGTATCAAGGCAGATGAATAATTGAATGTAGTCCATAATGAGGTCCAGTCACTGCGAACAAAAGGGGCAGCAGAGTGGAGCAGGTCACTGTTCAGCGCTCTCAGGTGCCCTTCGGGGAATGAGTGACGTCATGTATTGGCGGCATCCCCAGTTTCACATACTTTGCAGGACTATCCCAGAAATCAGTGTCTCCTCCTTGACTCCCACAAGTGATCTGTAATCCCAGAGGATAGGAAAAATCAGGATAAGTCCTTCTTGAATCACATTTGTAGCCTGTTGTTCTTCCACAAGGAGCTATTCACTTTATGTACACATGCATGTTTTTCTCTTGCTGTCTTTCAGATGAGAGTGAAGGATCCAGTGAAAGGCATGGTGGCTCTTGAAGACTGAAGCTGCTACGTGTTCCTGGATGCTGCTGTTCATAAAGGTAATTGACAATCTTTAGCGCCCCCTAACGTAATTCATCTAAAACAGCAAGTGAGAACTTTTTAATATTTCCTAGTATATGGACGCAATATATGGGCTATGTTTGGGATAGCATATTCACATTAACTATGTTGGGAGTACAGTATGCATAGAATACTAATCTTGAACTTTCAAAAATGATTTTAAAAAGAAATGTAATTTCATTTGTAATTTCAAATGTAATGTAATTTCAAATGTAATTTCAGCATTTTTAAGCTGATAACTGCTGATAACCACAACTGTTCATGCAACATAAGGTCATGCGACAAATGATTATTATTTTTTGTATTTTTGAAAGAAGTCTCTTGTGCTTACCAAGTTTGCATTTATTTGATCAATAATAGTCAAAACCGCAATATGGAATGTTATTATCATTTTAAATAACGGTTTTCTATTTTAATGTATTTTAAAATGTAATAAATGTAAGTGTCACATGATCCTTCAGATATCATTCTAATATGTGACCCTGGACCACAAAACCAGTCTTAAGTCGCTTGGGTATATTTGTAGCAATAGCCAAAAATACACTGTATGGGTCAAAAATGATTGATTTTATGATTTGATATATATAAAAATCTTACTGACCCAAAACCACTGAATGGCAGTATGTACTGGACAGTATGCAATCAGTAGCATGTTAGTAATCTATTCTGATCATCACTGTGGAGTTTAACCTTTAAAGTAATTGAATATTCTTGTTCTCTCTCTCTGTCATTTCCTGTGAGTCTTTCTCAGATCAGACCTGAACTACTGGAGACCAGCAGCATCCCTCCCCTCAATCAAATCAAAGCAACAAGTCTTTTTAATCGTAATCAAAGTCCTTCATCCAGCCCTTTTGGTGCAGTTTGTCCTGAGCATCATTCATATCCTCCTTTCAGTCTGACAGTGGAGCACATTGACTAGTTAAATATGCTATTATACCGGTTCTAACGTCATGCCCAGTTTATGAAGTCTACCTACTTAAACAAATACAGGGACGATCAGCAGTTCGTCATTTATGATGTCAGATCATTACCTTAATAAATGGAGCTCGGCAGAATTGTGTTTTAAGATGAGTTTAATGTAAAGCAGATGATATTTGTGTGTATATATATTCAGAATATCTATTGGCAGTGGAATTATTGTGACAGATGTATAAACAGGGTTTTTAAGTAATTGTTCTCCTAATTTTTTTTTTTTGTGGACCAAGCCGGTTTTCCTTGGTTTGTTTTAATCTGTAGTGATTTGTTTTTGTTGCTTTATGTTTTAATTTCATTTTACCCATTTTTTAACCTATTTACCAGCTGATCCAAGGTGTAAGTGTGTCTCTTTATAGTGTAGTACTGTACAATCACAGTCGTGTCATCCTGACCATTAATTTATTTGTAACATGCATTATGGACTACAAGTACAGTTCATATTTAAATGCAAAACACAGTTTATTATAATCAGCTGATCGAACAGTATCACATTCTTGAAATAAGCTGAAGTCAAAAGTATTGTTGTTTGTTAATCAATCAATATTAATGGTTTCATAGTCATTTCTTCCAGTTTCCTTGTATGTGCTATTTTAGTCAAGCTATTTTATTTATTTATATAAAAAAGACAGGTATACAGTAGCTGTAGCGCGCCCTCCCTTGGTTGTTTTTGATTGGCTTACAAGATCAGGCTCCGCCCTTTTCTTTAGTCAGTGACTGACTGACTGTCTTTGAAAGAACTTGAAGAGGCGACACTAAACCTTTTAGTCTTGACATCTTTCATAAAAGGTTTATTACTAATATAGAAAAGGTTTTTTTCCTGACTATCTTGTCACCAGATGAGGTGCTCAAGGAGGATATTTTACGTTATGTGCATATTTTATAAAAGTATAATTCATTTTCGTCTCACCTCCTTTCCATTTTATTGAAGGATCAATTATCGTACTTACCCTTTTATAACATGTCTTGAGGATAAAGACACATTTATCCAGATATTAGCAATAATACCTCCTTTGACAAACCCTTCCAATCAACATACATGATGTGAGATAGTGACTTTAGAAGTGTATAATCCATTCCCTCTCAGAATGTTGCGTCATTAGGACTTTAATACAAATATACTCTCACTTCCAATCGCTCCTAGTTTTATTGATATGGAATCGGGTAAGGAAGGTGAAATGGGTTGAGTATGGGTTTTTAAATCAGTCTTTTCTTAGTAACGTGATGTGTGTATGGATGTATGTGCGTTTGAAGTTCTCAGTGTTTCTTGTTTTCACGTGAGGGACATCCGACATGTAACTAAAATGGAGGTTTACACCCTTGTGTTTCTTTCCGCCAATGCTCAGGACCCATTAATGCACACCTAAATTCATTCTGACAAGAGTTAAATTATTCTTGTAGAATTACATCGAATTCTTTGAAATTCGTAGAAATTCCATTGAATTCTTAAGAGATGAATGAAAGTTTTATGGTGTAGACTGCACGTGTTAAAACATCTTTACCGTCATAATACAACCATCGATACACCAAAACTGTGTTGGTCCTGAGTCTAATCAAAGTGATGTATGGATGTATGTATTGAATTGTATATAGTATATAAATATATGTAGATGAACACATATACATATATATATATATATATATATGACTATATAAATATAGCTCAGACTATCCTGCCAGGCTATCAGCACATAAAGCCTTCCATCAACCCAACCAGAGTAATTATATCTAGTGGTTTAGTAATGGCTGGGTGTTATCTGTGGGAAAAGTTACTGGAAGGTGGTGATTAATGGTGGTTTAGGAAATTAAAACTAGATTTGAGCTATTGATTTGAACAATCTATAAGGGACCCTGCAGATAACTCCGCCCATCACTGTCACTGGCCCCGCCCCTCATCCCTGGCCGCTCCTCTTTGGCAGGATGGTGTCTAAATATGTTTTCATTCATCGATTGTTGTTGTATTTTTGCTGTGAGCCATAGAAATCTCTCACTTTCAAATTCCTTTCAAAGCTTACACTGTGAACGAAGCCATGGCCTTTGAACTTGAGAAAAAGACCCTTTCAGGAGGTTTTGGACTAGGTTGCCATTCTTCTCTCGATTGAAACTTGTCCAAGCTGGTGTTTGAATGACAGACAGGTGGCTTATAAAAGGGAACTATCCATATGAACTGATCATCCACAGTTTGTGTTACCATTATGTGAGGCAGATCATGGTAAACAGGACTTTTTCTCATAGATTTGTTGTTGTTAGATTTCACGATTTGTTGTCGAAATTAAAACCCAATGATTCTAGAAATACAAAAAAAAAAAAAAATGTTTTTTGAATTTGTTTCACCCCACCCTGTCATGTCATGTTTTTTTAAACATTTATTTTACTGTGAATTTGTGCCTTTTGTCATCTTATCTTCCAATAAAACTACATTGGAGATGTGAAAAAATAAATAAACTTTTAAAAAGTAGTGTTTTACTGGTTTACACGCCTTTGAGTTCTAAAAATACTTATTCAATATTGTTTTTCAGTAAATTTGTACTCCATTTTCTTTGATCAAACACATTTTTCAGTTGTATGCTTAAAGGGATAGTTACTCACCCTCATGTCGTTTCAAACCCACAAGACCTTCGTCCATCTTCGGAACACAAATTAAGATATTTTTGATGAAATCTGTTTTTGATGAAACCCTGCATAGACAGCAACGCAACCGACACGTTCAAGCCCCAGAAAGGTAGTAAGGACATTGTTAAAATAGTCCATGTGACATCAACCTTAATGTTCTGAAACAAAAAACAAACAAAAAAACTTTACTGTCATCAACACACACTGAAGACTGGCACGAAAGAGAATAAAATGTAGAATAAAGTCATTATTTTAGTTTACTTCACGCACAAAACGTAATTTCATAGCTTCATAAAATGAAGGCTGAACCAATGATGGACTATTTTAACAATGTCCTTACTACCTTTCTGGGCCTGGACTTTGGTAATTGTGTTGCTGTCTATGCAGGGCCAGAAAGCTCTGGGATTTCATCAAAAATATCTGAATTTGTGTTCTGAAGATGAACGAAGATCTTGCGGGTTTAGAACGACATGAGTGTGAGTAATTAATGATAGAATTATCATTTTTTGGGTGAACTATCCCTTTAACATCAGAGTTGTTCTCCTAGAAGGCAGCGCATTGACACGTTGAGCTATGGTGCATATGGACAGTGACATATGTTTGAGTCTGGCTTGCGACATTTTCAGACCTCACCTCTTTTCTCCATTTATTGTTTTCTCAATGCAAATAAAACCCATTTCTTCATCTAATTTCCACAGTAAACATGTCCTTACTTTAAGCTAACCCATTCAATCCCACACAGGACAAACACACATAAACAAGCACAAATCATCAAGAAAAAGGATCACTGCAAACCCTCCCTTCATTGAATGAAACTTTCAGCCTAATCAGGATTTGAAGAGATGAAGCCAGATTAAACTAACCCCTTCTTATGAGGCCTTCAGAAAGGGGAATGTGTTTGATTCAGACATTTGGATTTCATTTTCACAGTTGCAGTTGTATGTGACATGTTTATTTGTTTATTACATGTATGTATTAATTATACTCAGTAGCAATTATAAAAGCTCGTTCAGCTCTGAGATGATTAAAGAAAGCAATGGACCATGGTATTTTTGGAAGGTGAAATTTACACTTAATCTCTGGTCCTAGAGGTCCTCAGCGTTGATAGGTTGGCATGTTTATGACAAATAAATGTTTATATTCACGATTATTCTTTACACTGACAAAAATACCTTATGTGTCTCTTACTAAAATCACTGCATCTGCATAAACCACATTATTGCCATTATGATATAGTGACCAAAAACAAGTTAATGGATTTTAAATTAAGCTACAAATCAAGTTTTTAATGAACAGAGAACTCTCTGTTTCATGCCCTAATCAAAAAGGATTGCGACATATAACAAATCGTTTAGACACAGTCAAGTCTTTCATAACTTAGCTAAAGCTTTCAGGCGTTTGTGATGAAAGTACTGCGGCTTTAAGGGGTTTCTGAGGATTGGCCGGACAGTGAGGAAGTAAAGGGGTGTAAGCACAAACCCCAAACTCTCACACTGTCCTATACCTGTTAAGTACGGAATAGATATTCAAGACACCTGCAGAGTTTCCACAAGACCGAGGCTGAAAGGTAAGATTGTTTTTCTTTGCGCGAGGATGACTGAGATTATTTGCGTCGTTTTATTCTTCAGATTTAGTAAGGAGTTTGATTAGATGAGTCTTTAATTATGCAGTAGCATAAATACAATTTTGCTTTCGTTACGGCAGCTTTAGAGGAGCTTAGTTTTCGTAATGTTTTAACCTGAAAATCTCGAAATATTTGAACTTTATTCGATGGCTGTTTGAATGTAGCCCACTTTTTCATATTTGAACGCTGTATGACAAACAGCACACGTTACATAAAACGAGAGAAATTAACGTTAGATTAGACTGTTATGCTTTTTGGAAAAACGTTTAACGTTATACATTTATTACCCCCGTCTCGAACTTGTCTTTAAGTCAAAACAACAGTCTTTTTACTATCAAACAACATAAAAGTTATAGCTAGTCATAGTCAACTTTCGCCCGTATCCATAGCAACAGAGCGTTTTCAGTGAACATTACATCACTGATCCATATTATAATAATCAGTCAACCTCCAGATTTTTATTTCATCATTTTTAAAAGCTTTTCAGCTCAAAATGAGACCGGATTAACTCTTTTAGATTAGATTAATGTTTGAATTACCATGCATGCTTGTTTACATGATTTTTTTGTGTGCACAGGTCTGAGAATGAGCGCACAAAATGTTGGATCCAGGGATGGACATCAGGCTTTCAGGTAACATCATCCTTAATCAATGAAATGAACCCCTCTTCACTTCAAAATAACAAGGATGACAAGAGTGAGGTGAAAGAAATGGGACTCCGAGAACTTTCCTTCATTGAGTTCCATGTGTTCAGTTTGGTTTATTGTCCAGCATTAGTGACTTTCTTCTTGCACCGAACCAAATTGTGAATGCTGGTGTTTCTCTCAAAAGTTTTACAATTTGTCACAAGATCAGCTGCTTGTCTTTATGTGCCTGCTCTTTTTCTTTCTCTCTACTGCTGAATGCTTCCTAAGAATCTGCATGTGACTGTATTATTTAGCAACAGGGTGGAAAGACAATTAGCCTGCATTTCAGAATTATTGTTATTTTAGACTAATTTATTAGTATTTGTTTAATTAGTAAAAAATATTCTGGTTTAAAAGAAAAAAGCAGCACAAATTGGCAAATAAGTATGATAAGAAATTATCAACTCCGATATAGTTACATTTGACTCCAAGGTAGTAAAATTGAACTCTCTCAGAGTTAACTTAATACAAGTTTGTTTTCAAAGTTTGGCATTATGCTCTCACATCTTTAGAAAAATGATTTACCTTATTTGATTGATTGATTGTAGAGTCCAAGAAATATACTTGCATAAAGCAGATTAGCATCGGTCGACATTTACTTGCGTCGCTCAAGACCTGCAACAATACATGCAGTGATTTGGAGATCAGGCCTGTTAGTAATGTTTGCATTTTGTATTCCTGGCCTCATTCACGTGGCTCTGTACTGCTCCAGATTACACTTCATAATCCCAAACACTCTCCTTAACGCATGCTTTTACTCACACACATCCATTCAGTCAACAAGATGCAATGACAACATATAGATCAACAAAGGGTTACATTTATTGCAATGACTAACTACTTGATTTCTGAAAGCTTCCTGGTGTCAAAGGAGAATGATAAACTTAGAATCAAGATCTTAGAAATATGAGTCTTGGAACTACAGCATGTGCAGCATGAGCAAAACCTGGAATATCTGCATCTGCTGAACCTAAACCAGCTCTTGGACACCTAGACATCTGGAGCCAATACAATAGAGAATCAAATAATAAATCTACTCACTTCAGCTGATGTCTTGGATTGGATAAATCAGGCTTCAGATTATCAGTTGTTTTGGGAGAACAGCAAAAAGATGTCGGACACATTTGATGTTCCACGTGTGCGCTCTGACAGTACGTCCACCACGGCGTCTACTTCATCGCTGGTGATTCTCCACCAGAGGCTCGCTCAGTTGCTTGTCTGCTTGGAGGATCTTAGCTCAGATGATGAGGCAAATGAGGAAGTGTCCTGTACGCTAGACGAAGCCTTTTAACTCTGTGGAAAATAGACCAACAGAGAGTCCTTCAGGTTTACTGAGTCATTGAAAATGAGTTTTAAATAGACTTGTGTTGATGTAATAGAAGACGTGGATTTTGTTGGTGCCTTGCCAGCAAGTTCTTTGCATTTTATCTTTAATTTGATACTTTCTCCCATGTTTTTCTCAGATATTCAAATCGTAGTTTATATGAACCCAGTTCATTCATTAATTGATTCCTGCTCTGTTTGTGACTTCTTCTCTTGTTCAGGCTGCACGTGGTCACATGGAATGTTGGCACAGCGGAGCCACCAGCTGATGTGAGGTCATTACTGCAGCTTGACTCGCAGCCGGCCACTGACCTCTTTGTGATTGGGTGAGTTAACATCACCTGAATCACATGATCAGCAGATTTGCACAAAAAAAATAAAAAAATAAAAATCTAGGGTTGTCAATTAAACATGTCACTAATATATACACTACCTTTTAAAAGTGTTGGTTTGGAAAGATTTTAATTAAACAATACAGTAAAAACAGTAATACTTTGAAACATTATTAAGATTTTAAAATAAAAGTTTAAAATGAAAAGTTTTCTATTTTAATATATTTAAAAATGTAATTTAATCCTGTGATCGCAAAGCTGAATTTTCAGCATCATTACTCCAGTCTTCAGTGTCACATGATCCTTCAGAAATCACTCTAGTATGCTGATTTGGTGCTCAAGAAACATCTTGTTATTATAAATATTGTAAACAGTTGTACTGTTTGAAATAGAAATCTTTTGTAATGATTAATGGTTTTGATCAAAAACATACTGTATGTTCTTTCTATTTAAAATAGAAATTTACTAGTAATTTCTGAGAGAATATATATATATATATATATACACATACATGTATATACAGTATGTGTGTGTGTTATATGTTTTTTCTACTTAAAGAATTCACATTACTTCTCACTTGTTTTTACTTTTCATATATATATATATATATATATATATATATATATTTATATTTCTGAAAAAGTAACTCAGATATTCTCTTGTAAATTAAAAAGTAATGCGTTACTTTACTAGTTACTTGAAAAAAGTAATCTGATTACGTAACTCGCTTTACTTGTGCAACACTGCTGCTGAATGCTTCTTTGCTCCTAAGAATTTGCATGTGACTGTATTAGAGCAACGGGGTGGAAAGATAGTTAGCCTGCATTTGAGAATTATATTGCTATTTTAGACTAATTTATTAGTATTTGTTTGCCTAGTACAATTTTCCTGGTTTAAACAGGGGGAAAAAAGTAAGGTGTACAGTTGAGCACAAATTTGCAAAGATTTATGTCGACACCTGAACACTGAACAGACTTTATTATTATTTTTAATTTAATTTAATAATTTTATATCAAATGTTCATAAATATTTAATGTATAATAATAAATATTTAATTGATATTTATAATATATGTACACATTTTTAATAATACAAACATCAATACTATAAGATAACCACAATTTAAAAGCAGTGGATAAATGTGTTCATCAAGTAATCTGGAACGCAGTCTCACATATTGTAGTTGAATTTGTTAGGCAAGAAGGTTAATTCAACTCTGATAGAGTAACATTTAACTCCAAGGAAGTAAAAATTAGCTCTCTCAGAGTTAACTTAAATATGAGAGTTTGTTAACAAAGTTTGGCATTATGCTCTCACATTTTAATTTAAGATCTTTGAACTTAGACAACAACACTCCCCACCCCCCCACCGGTTGCAAAATTATTACCTTATTTATTTATTTATTTTGTAGAGTCCAAGAAATATTCACAGAGTTGAGGCCAGCTCTTGCATAAAGCGGATTAGCTTCTGTGGACATTTACTTGCGTTGCTAAAGACCTGCAACAATACATACAGTGATTTGGAGATCAGGCCTGTTAGTGATTTTTGCATTTTGTATTCCTGGCCTCATTCACGTGGCTCTCCACTGCTCCAGATTACACTTCATAATCCCAAACACTCTCCAAAACGCATGCTTTTACACACACTCGTCCATTCAGGCAACAAGATGCAATGAGAACATGTGGATCAACAAAAAGGGTTATATTTATTGCAATTGCTAGCTTTCTGGGCTCAAAGGATAATGATGAATTGTTTCTGAGAAGATCGGAGAAATATGAATCTTGGAACTACAGCACGTAGGCGTCGCTTGAACAAAACCTGGGATATCTGCATCTGCTGAACCTAAACCATTGGACACCTATAGACATTTGAACTTTTTTGGACCTCTGAAGCTGAGAAAACACAAGCAATACGATAGAGAATCAAATAAGAAATCTACTCACTTCTGCTGATCTCTTGGTTTGGATGAATCAGGCTTCAGATTATCAGTTGTTTTGGGAGAACAGCAAAAAGATGTCTGACACATTTGATGTCCCACGTGTGCGCTCTGACAGTACGTCCACCATGGCATCTCAGTCTACTTCATCACGGATGATTCTTCGCGAGCGGCTCGCTCAGTTGCTCGTCTGCTTAGAAGATCTCAGCTCAGATGATGAGGCAAATGAGGAAGTGTCCCGTACGCTAGACGAAGCCTTTTACCTCTGTGGAAAATACACCAACAGAGAGTCCTTCAGGTGTACTAAGTCATTGAAAATTAGTTTTAGATAGACTTGTGTTGGAGTAATAGAAGGTGTGGATTTTGTTGGTGATTTGCTAGCAAGTCCGTTGTATTTTTAGCTTTACATTATCTTTTCGTATTCTTTCCCCAAAGTTTTTCTCAGATATTAAATTCAGAGTTTATATGAACCCAATTCATTCATTGATTCATTGCTGCTCTGTTTGTGTCTTCTTCTCTTGTTCAGGCTGCACATGGTCACATGGAATGTTGGCACAGCGGAGCCACCAGCTGATGTGAGGTCATTACTGCAGCTTGACTCGCAGCCGGCCACTGACCTCTTTGTGATTGGGTGAGTTAACATCACCTGAATCACATGATCAGCAGATTTGCACAAAAAAAATAAAAAAATAAAAATCTAGGGTTGTCAATTAAACATGTCACTAATATATACACTACCTTTTAAAAGTGTTGGTTTGGAAAGATTTTAATTAAACAATACAGTAAAAACAGTAATACTTTGAAACATTATTAAGATTTTAAAATAAAAGTTTAAAATGAAAAGTTTTCTATTTTAATATATTTAAAAATGTAATTTAATCCTGTGATCGCAAAGCTGAATTTTCAGCATCATTACTCCAGTCTTCAGTGTCACATGATCCTTCAGAAATCACTCTAGTATGCTGATTTGGTGCTCAAGAAACATCTTGTTATTATAAATATTGTAAACAGTTGTACTGTTTGAAATAGAAATCTTTTGTAATGATTAATGGTTTTGATCAAAAACATACTGTATGTTCTTTCTATTTAAAATAGAAATTTACTAGTAATTTCTGAGAGAATATATATATATATATATATACACATACATGTATATACAGTATGTGTGTGTGTTATATGTTTTTTCTACTTAAAGAATTCACATTACTTCTCACTTGTTTTTACTTTTCATATATATATATATATATATATATATATATATATATATATCTGTGAAATATATTAGCA